>NW_024340849.1:41951135-42151177 GCF_902729225.1 Pteropus medius | reverse complement strand
CAAGGAGTCTCAAAGTAAAATTTCTTTTTTTTCAAACCAAATTGCTTTGTTCTTAGAGAACCCTTCTAACCATCAATTTTATTGGCTCTTATTTTAAGACATCATTTAAAGAACTTTATCTTTTTGTCTACAAGTATACAAAAATTAGATATGGCGAAAATTAAAAAGGGACAGAGCCATCACAGGAGACAGAGCCATTGAGTAGTAACATGTATGAGCACTGAATAAATAACGTTGGGCACTCAAAGACTTGTAGCAGTTTCTTATTTAACCTTCATAACATCTCTAGGAGGTATGAACTATTACCCACCCCCATTTCACAGATAAAGAAAACTGAGGTAAGCAGTAGTTTGTCAAAGTTTACACTAGAAAGTGGCAGAGACAGGATTCAAATCAGCGAATCTGGTTCCAGAACCTGAAACACTAAGGATACACTGAGGAAATATTCTGAAAAAGAATATTTAATACTTTTAATCTATGAATTCAATGCAATCTCAATAATCCCACTAGGATTTTTTAGTGACTGTTCAAAGTGATTCCAAAGTTATATAGAAAAGTAAAAGATTAATAAGATTTTCTCAAAAAAGAATAGTATCTTGCCCTGTAGATATCAATACATGGTATAAAGTTATGAGTATTATTACTCATGTATGAGAATATAAAATAGTTTTATAGTAAAGAAACCAGATCTATATACATATGGGAACTTATATAAAAGTAATATTTCAAATTATTTTTAAAATCATGACATTCAATACAATCGGAGCTAGGAAACTAAACATCCTCACGGAAAATAATAAACTAAAGCCCTATCTCATCCTACACACAAAAAAGGAGATTACAGATGCATTAAAGATCTAAATATAAAATAATTTTTGAAAACTACAGGACCTTTTTGTAATCCTGAGGTATAAGAAGACTTTTTACAGCAAGACAAAATCAGAAATCAAAAACTGACTAAAGTTTAAAACTTCTTTATAAATATCTACAAAGATAATTGGGAAATAATATGGGAAATATATAAAAAATTAATATGCAGTACACAACTAAAAGTTCAGTTCAATAGAGATCTAAGATAAAAGAATATATAATGCTTCTTAAAGCCAGTGCTTTATCTGGAAGTGAATATACATTAAAAATCAAGAATTATAAAAAATACAAATACCTAACAACTTAAAAAGATTTGTATAAGGAAAAAGGTTTTGAAATTTATCTAATCTTAATAGCGCAATAATAATCATTACAAGAAATAAATCACTATCCTGAATAACAACTTCACATTTTGTAGCTAAGATAACAGATTAACATACTTGATGGAAAGCATGGATCATCAGGGTAAGTTTCTCTATCATATAAGAAAGGGTGATATCGGATAATCCCTTCCACTACACCGTCTCCTTCAACATGAGCTTTGAACTCAAAACTATCAGTTGCTGTGTTTATATACAACGTCTGCATGTCATCTTGTATTTCCCTTAGGTTGACAATCTTAGGTGCCTTCCCCTTTTCAAACATAGAAATCTAAAATAAAAATAAAACAAAAATAATTAAATTCTATGGTGACTTTTGTTCTTAGCTATGATCCAACACAGGAATAGGCAAAAACTACTTTGACTTGTATAAGTAATCATCTAGCTTAACAAAATATATACTATATATATATATATATATATATATATATATATATATATATATATATATATATTTATATGAGTTAAATAGCTATAAGTAATATAGCATCTCAATAAAAATATACTAAGAACAGAAAGTAAGCAAAGAAACAGCAAAGCAGAGCTGAAGAATAGGTAAGTCATGAATATATTTAATTCAAGGTTTCTTACTAGAGGTAGAAGTGGGACAATGATGTATATGAAATATTTTCTAATGTGTGGGCAAAGATACTGAACCCAACACTCAAATGTTTTTTGCTTCTAAATCTTACTTCACCATCATAATACTTCTAAGAACAAAAGGGAAACTATGTCCCTTTTCCTCTCTGCTTTAAGACATAATATTCAGCAACAACTCATAGCTCTATAAAAGACAGAGAAAAAAGAAACCAACTATTGTAAATGAGGGTTCGAGAGAAAAACATCTAGGAATGATATCTTTACTTGGACATCAAATTACGAAAGAACTTTGGTAAAAAGGAGAGAGAAGTTGTCTATTTATTGACTGATTTCTCTTATCCAGAGTCACTTGGAACTGAACAGACACTTGATAATTTATAACATTTAAAGAAGAAATTTTATCTTACTTCGATATCAATGTTGTTGAAAGGTCCACCTTCTTTTGATGTACGTTTTTCATTTCCTTTTGGACCATGAATATAGTAATGATAAATATGCCTAAAATATAGAAGAGTAACTTTATACTTTTAATTCACATAAAATTATAGTTCATATAGTCTTCTACTAAAAAATTTTGTAACTATTTGGCAGTATTTACCAGGTACCAAGCACTATATTAGGCATTTTTAAACACAGTATCCCATTTAATGGTAAAAACAATCCTGAGATGCAGGTATTGTTACACTTCATTTTACACATACAGAAATTGGGGTGCACGAAGTTTATATAATTTACCTAAGGTCACAGAACTAGAGTGTGGGAGAGGCCTTCAATCCAGGCCTTTCCTACTTCGAAGTCCACATACATTACGTTTCCAAGAAGTATAGTTCGAAAAAAAGTACTAGAAGAGGCTATAATTCTACTTGTCAGGAATGTTCTAGAAAGAACTCAAATATGAGGGAGTATATAGGATTGGATATCTTTATCTGTGCAACATGAGAATATTTTATAACTCTCACTGTACCTCTGCTATAGCACTGAAACAATCTTATCCCAATATTCCCCAAACGAAACTAATGCATTCAACATTATCCCAATGAAAACCACTACTTCAGAAATCTTTGCTACTTTATTTTTAAGGTTAAAAATGACTGTATTTTGGTAACATTATTTACAACTAAGACATATCACATCTGTAGTTATTCTTCAAACAGGAATTTACAATATTTTTCATATGAATTTTAACTTTAAAAATAATTTTCCTAGCTATTGTTTAAAGCACTACTGAGATAAAAGGAAATCACTGAAAATCTTGAGATCTGCAGATATTTCAGAAGTGTTAATATCATAATTAAAAGTTTACAACCATATATTAAGAGTGATATAAATAGCTTAGCAATTGTCTGAATGGTAAAAGTTATATGTTATTTGTTGCTAGAGTAAGAGTATGCCCTAATTATGTGTTATGTACACAGTTCCTTAAATTACTGATAAAATACATACTTAGAGAAGAAAAATTCCGAAGTCGTATTTAAAACTTTTGGGTTATACAGCCAACAAACATCAATAATCAAGAAAAAAAATGGTATCCCTAATATCAAATTTATTTTCCCATAAAAGAAAAAAATTCTAACTCTGTTGATACATATTTATGTAGAGAATCTCAAATTAAGTACAATAGCCTTTTGGGTAAAGGTGAAAAGATAGCTTTTTCAAAAATATGAATTTTGTTTTTGCAGACACACATTTTTGCAAGACCATAATTCAGACTAATACAAATCAAGAAAACAATCCAATAAATGGTCTATACTATACAGTTACAGAGAAAAGGCTTACATTCCCTAAAAGGTTTCTTGGAATAGATACAAAGATTTATTTTCAGTATTACTAATATGTCATATAGGCATATAGACACATTTTTTCATATTAAAAGACTCAATGCAGTCTTTGATAAATACTTATCGAATATCTACTATGTAACAGGACACACTGGAGAAATAGCAGTGCATAAAAAAAAACACTGTAATGGGAGCAGGCAGACAAAAAATAAGTAAAATATACTGAAGATTATGACAGTCCTATAGAGAAGCACAAAAAGGGGATATAAGAATGATAGTGTTGAATTTGATAAACTCTGGTTTATTTTAAATTTTACCATAGGTGTCAAAAAGCCTGTGTCTCAAATAATGAACAACACCTTACAAGTGACCAATGGATATTTACACAATAGGGAACCATTTTAATGCTAACATCAGAGTATTGGTTACTATAGTGAAAGAAAAGAAACAGGACCAAAGCAGATAGCCAAGAGACTGTATCTGTAATAGATATAAGGTGTATCTGTAATATTTTCTGTCTTAAAAAAGGTAAGCAGCAATATGTCCTGAATCAAATATAGTTACTTACGCTAACTGTCTTGTCCAAAGATGGAAATAATTTTTCAAGTACTGTATGTGTTCTGGTTGTACTCCTGTAATAATCACAGCAGTAAAGCTATTTTTTTCTTTCTCTTCTGAGATAAGATAATGCAGAAATCGTTCATCATCATTTGTAATATGAACAGAATCAGATGGCTGCACAAATGAATATAAATAAAACATTATATACACCTTAATTATAGAAATAACATTTAATGTGATTCACCTGGATAGCTTCAAATACAGGCTTCAAAAAACTTAAGAGAAAAATGGCCCACTACATTATTCAGCTGAGTATGTGACAATGCTGTGAGGACAAGGGAAACTATTACATAGATTGGTAAACTGGCAAACATAAAGGAGTATCCTACCGTAATGCTAAATCAATTTTAGAATCATAAAGAAAAATAAATATCGAGTTTTAAAATGCCAGAAAAAAACTGAAAACATTTACCCTAGGGTAGAATAAGTCCTTGCTTGGGATACCTACCATTTAACTTGGTCAAATCCAATGCCTGGTCCTCTATGTTTAAGAAAACTAGGATGCAGACAGAAGCCAGCTGTCTTAGCACAAAGGCACTTGTGTTTATTAAAAGGGAGTAGAATTCTGGGCCCCAGTCCACTTTCAGAGAATATCTATAACTTACGGAAGGGAAGTGGGGAGAGGGAGGTTGGGGGAGTATTTCAGGATAAGTATTATAAACTTCTCGACATTTACTATGAGTCTATGTGCGTTAAAAATTGCATGTATATATATGCATATATATGCTAGGTATGTTCCCAAATACATAAAAATTATAAGGATAAAGATACACACCGAACAATCAAGTCTAGGAAACTGGCTGATTTTCTTTGTTTTATAAGCATGTATTATTACTTTCTTAATAAAAAATAAAAATAAGCCCAATCATCCCTACTCACTAACTGACTAATATAACAGCTACGATACACAATATAAAGTAGTATTTTATAAACTTTAAGAGTAAGATTAACTTGAGTTTACTAACAGTGCAGGTTCATTATCCAAATATTTATCAAGCGCCTTCTAAGTCCCATGACTCAACCTACGCATAGGAAGATAAGGTTCAAGATAAATAATACAGTGCCTTTCCTACAAATTGCATCTAGTAAGAAATGAGAAACAAATGCTTACAAAACAATTTACCATTATAAAGATATGAACCAAGAGCTACAGAGTTAAAAAGGGTGACATTCACCCAACAAATGACTTAAAAATATTCCAGATCAACGAGAACATGGAGGATTAGAGAGTATAAGGGAAATAAGGTAGTTTAGAATATGATGAAAGATGGGGCTAGAAAGATTGAATCAAGCAGCAGAAATGGGTGGAAGAGAAGACAGATGAAATTATTTTAAAAGACAGAATTAAATGTGAATGATTATAAGGATTACATCTATTAACTGCTTGGTCAGTTAATTGAAAAGGGTAGTCGTGGGGAAGGGGGAGAAAAGAATAAGAAAGGTTTACAGATGTTTGATTTCAGATGTACCAAAAGTAGTTATTTATGGAACACATGAAGAAAGACATCTAACTGAAATTCAAAATGACTGTGCTAGATACAATCAGTTGATACTCAGTCACACCACCTTTTATTGTCTCCTTCTGGCTCCAGAGGATGGAAAGCCAAAAAAGTCTATTTCTCAGACGCCTTTACTTTTGGGGTTGTAGATACAAATTAGGTTTTACCAATTAGATGCAGTAACCAAAGATTTAGAAGAGAAAAATGAAGCAGTAAGGCAATTTTCTGAGGTTTCTTAAAGGTTTTCTGTTATCATGCAAGGCACTGAAAAGACCATTATTCTGCATCCAGCTTCAAGTGTCAGCACTGATCATAGCCAGAAATTCTGTGTTCCTGTGCTGGAGCAATTGTAGCAAGGCCTTTACAATCCTAGATCATAGATAAGGCACTGTATCTCTGAATTATAGATCCAGTGTTGATCCTCCAGCTATGTGATTATAGCATGTGTTACAGCATCCCTTGAGAGTTAATTCATTCTGTCCTGGCACATTCCACAAGGCTTGGCCTAGAGTACATTCCTTCAGCCCTTCCAATAATCATGTAAGCATCTAATTCCCTTTATTAAATCCTTTTCTGTTAAAGTGCCTAGAATGGTTTCCTTTATCGAGTCCGGTCTGATTCAGTGTCTGAATCTAAAGAGAAAAGTCTCCTGACAAAGAAATACAGATTGAGAACTATTGATATTAAGTTTTCTGTGCATGTATGCATAGAAAAAGAAAGATTGCTGGTTATAGATCTAGAACCATCAACCCTACCCAATTGTAATAACTGCTAACAGTTCAGGGATACAGGAAGAGCCAAAATTAAAGTTGGCTAGAATGGATGAGTCAGGAAAAAATTGACCTAGGTACCCATGAAATGTCTGTTGAGATGAACTAACCACAAAACACAGGAAAAGCTGGCAGAAATGATGACCCAAGAGATCTCAGTTTTATCCAAGCATTATTATATGTATATAGCTTTGAAAATCACCTAAATTCTCAATTCCTATTTTTTCACCAGTTTTAACATGGCAAATAATATTTCCACCAAAATACTTCATAGGACTTTGTGATAGTAAGATAATATGGAAAAGGTAACATAGAATACTGTTATGTAGGTATATTAAGATATGTAAGCTATTAAAAAAAAATGCAAGGAATTTAAAGAGAAAAAAATGGGAGGAGCAAAATGAAATTTCCTAGACATAAAAGAATGTTAAGTTATAGAAAAAACAAAAGTACTAATAAACATGAAAAAATTCTTTAGCTCACTAACAATGAAAGAAAAGGTATTATTTTTACCTATCAAACCGCCCACATTTTGCTGCCCTGCCTTTCCTTTTTAAAAATAAGGAAATGACCAGAGATACTTTCATATACTGTTAAGTGTGTATTTGATTTGGGTTCAATCTTTCTGAAAAGCAGTTTTGTAATACATACTACAAGCATTTATAAAGATCAAATTTGTTGTTGCAGCTGTTAAAATTCTAACAATCTATGCCAAAATTATAGTTCAGGCAAAATGTATGGACAGATATTTATGGTAGTGTCTTTATATTTATAGAAAAATCCTTTAAATAAGCTAAATGTTCAATGGAATAGTTACAGTACACTCAGCCTGAGAAACACTATGAAGCTATTAAAAGTCTGTACACCAAAATATTTTATAAAATGGAGAAATACTCAAATGTTGATTTAAAAAATGTTGGCTCAAACTATAAGTATATAACCAAAAGGACTAGAAGGAAATTCAACTAAAGATAAGTACTTTTGTGTGGCATTCGAAACTGTTTTTACTTCTTTATACTTTTCTACAAAATTTTTGCCATTTGTTTTAGAATCAGAAAGAATTTTTAGATATCTCAAAATTACTTAAAAGATTTTAAAGTTAAAAGATTCTAAGGTGTTTCAAATGGAGAAAAGCTGAATGAAAAATATGTACATGACCAAGATAAAAATTTATTAACATTCTGCTTATTAAAATGAGAACCCGAAAGCAAATTTGTAACAAATAAATTGCTCATTTCTTTCTCAAAAGCTCTGATTTCCTAAAAGTCTATTACCCTATCACTGTTTTCTCAAGTTCTGTAATTACTATACAACAAAGATATAAAAACTCAAACTCAGTGCAAGGAAGAAAGTTAATCTTAGGAGCAATTTTTGGGAGGCTTACTCGGCTTTGTAAAAAAAAAAATTGTTTAAAGATTTCAAGCCTGAGAAAGCATGTAAATGATCACTTTTGCTATTTGCATCATTAAAGTAAAAAGAATGAAAATTCCGTACATTTAAGTTTTTTAAAGCCACATTAGTATCTTAGAATTAGGAAAAAAATGTTCTCATCCTGTCATCTATCCAAAGTAATAAATTTATAATTAAAATGTATTGTACCTTTCTGTTTCTAATATATCCACTATATATTGATTCTTTATTTTTCTCCTTCTTCTCAAAATCTTCTTTAGAAAGCACAAGCTCATGAACATCTTGGGAATCTGCAGGTTTGCTTATCATCTGTTAAATATTAAAAAGAGCACTTAAAAAATTCCTAAAAGTTAAACTGGCTAAAACATTTAGACAGCATCAACCATAAAATATTTTGATTGACTTTCATTTGTAATAAATTTTTTACTTACTCTGGCTGATTGTCCAACAAAGAAAACAGCCTGCTTGCCCCCAACACCAAAATAGGAAATATCACTGTTTAAACTGCGTGGCACTGGCACTGGTCGAACATATCCTGAATGATCACTAAAATAAAACATTAATGCAGATTTAAAACAAACTACTTAAGCACAAAAGGAAACTGTTATAGCACTTTTATTAACTGTTAATAAAATGATCCCCAAGCCAGACATCCCTATTCAAAGGTAAAAAAAAAAAAAAAAAAAAAAACAGTGGGAATTCAAGACATCATCTAGTCTAGTGGTTCCCAAAGTTTATTCCCCAGACCAGTTGTATCAGCATAACCTGGAAACTCTAAGAAATGCAGATTCTTGAGCCTACCCCACTGTTAGAAAATCTTAAAAAAAAAAAAAAAAAAAAGGACTAAATACATATCTGTACATATGTATACATATACATATATATATATATACACACACACACGTATGACTCTACAACCTTCCCTTCAAAACTGTTTACTGCTTCAAACTCATTAAAATATAGTCTGAAGAATAATGGGAATTACGACAGAGAGTCTTATTTCCATGTATTGTGACAAATGAAGAGCTCTGAGTAAACCGCCTATTGAACCATATTGGAGAGTAGACATCCTTGTTGTCTCGAAATATATGCAAGGTCTCCAGGGACATTGTTTAGCAATATCAGAAATAGAAGTGAGAGTGAGGCTGGAACCACTATTACACCAAATGGAAAGGTTAGAGAGAGGTGAAATAGCTGGAAAGAATTAGAGAACACAAAGATACATTCAAAGAACTTACCCATAAGAAATAAATGAAAGGAACTGAAAATATCACACACAGTTTAAGTGTAGTTTTAGAAAGAGAGGAGAGAATGGATAACAGTTGCAAATATTCTTGAACCACTAAAAGACGTGGCTCTACAGATTAAGACCAAAAGAGTCCAAACAGGATGCATAAAAAGAAATCCACAACACAGCAAACACCAAAAACAAAAATGAAGAACTAGAAAACAAGCTGAGAGATAAAATAAGTTAGCAGGCTTTGATAGTAACAGCATGAGACAGTGGAATATTATCTCCCAAGTGCCCAGAGAAAAATCTGTTCACCTAAAATTGTGAACTAGAGCTAAATAATGTATAGATAAAACCATAGGAATTTACCTTAAGAGAATTGCTCTAAAGGAATGTTTCTACAAGCACGATCTGACATGCAAGGTTATAATATGGTAAGTACAAAGGTAATTTTTAAAATGTGTTAAATGTTTTTCTAAACATTTTAGAAAAAACGGTGTGTATAAATTGTGAGATTTCTGAAAAGTCAGACTTGAAATACTAGTCAACGAAAGTATTATTTTGGGAAAGAAGTGGTCAGAGCTAAAGTGTTCCAAATTCTTTAACACAGGAGGAAGGAGATAGTTTAAATTTTGAAGTCTAAAGTTAAATATGCATTTTAAAGTTTCAAAGACAACCAGGAAAGTAAACATATAAATTCTAAAATATTAAAGAGAAAGGTGGGAAAAGATTTTAGAAAGCAATAACAAAAGATGCAATGAATTTAAAAAAACAGAAAATGAAACAAAAAATAAGATAAATAAAAATATTTTAATTGGTATAAAAAGGCTTTACCCCATATATCAATAATCTAAATCAACATAAAGACAACAATTACAAGATAAGACACTGTAATACCAGACCTATAAAACAAAGCACAAAAATAAACTGCCCCCTCACAACATACAACTGACCATCACATGCAAACCCAAACAGCATAGAGATTCTGGGAAAACATGGCGGAGTGAGAGACGTTCTCAAATCTCTCCCCTTGAAACAACAATAAGCTGAATATCTAAAACTGAACAACAAACACCCAAACTGCACACGAGCATGTCTGAACGTGAGATCTGTGTGTAAGAACTACCACAGGTCAGAACCCCCCAACCCCGACGGGCGGTGGAATAAAAAGAAGCTGCCTCTCGCAGTCCCCAGAGCTCCTTGCAGGAGAAGGGGGAGAGGTGAAGGTGTGGCGACTTCCCTGATCAGCCCTGCTTGGAAGTACCGGGACTTAGCGGCTGGCAACAGGGCACAGTCATCAGGGCAGAAAGCAGAGAAGTGGAACTGGACGGCTGAGAAACAACAGTCGATTTTCACCAGAACCAGTTCCAAAACTGAGGCAAAGCTGCAGCCCCTATCCCCAAACCCAGAGGGCAACTCCCCCCATACCCTCCAAGACCACTGCAGAGCCCAAGAGGAATCTGAGCAAACTCTTCGGAGACTAAGGCTACCTTTCCCAGCCTCTGGAGCTCCCTGCAGGAGGAGGGGGAAGGGAGAAGGAGCAGCGAGTTCGTGCTGTAAGTTCCCTGAACAGCCAAGCCTAAGAGGGTTGTGGGCTCCCTGTGGTCGGCTGGCTGCAGGGCCCAGGCATCAGGACAGAGAGTGGAGAAGCAGCCGGAAGAGAAACAACAGTTGATTCTTACTGACTATGGTTGCAAAACCAAGGCTGAGATGCGGCCCCCAAACCCCAACAGAAGGCCCCTTCCCTCATATCCTCCGAGACTGATCACCACAGAGCCCAAAGGAATCTGAGCAAACACTACAGAAACTCTCGGGGATCCAAGAGGCTTAAACACCACCTACTGGAAACCAAAAGATGAGTCTTTGCAGCAGGCTAATGAGAGACCATTATATAATGAATCTTCTTTCTGGAAAAACAATAGAATACACTTCCATTAATGCCCAGGTGGAAAAATAGTGCATTAATCACCATGACCAAACAAGGTGACAAGGCATCTCAGAAAGAAAGAGAAAGATCTCTAGAAAATGAGCTTACATACATAGAAATATGCGACTTAAATGACAGAGAATTCAGGATAGTACTTAAGAAAAAACTCAGTGAGTTCCAAAATGAGTCATATCAACAATTTCACAAACTGCAAAAACAACTAGATGAGCAGAGAAAAGAAAATGAAACCCTCAAAAACCACCAAATAGAATTTCTGGAGATAAAACACACACACACACACACACACACACAGAGTTGAAAAATGAAACAGCAAGCTTGGGAAACAGAGTCGACCAAATGGAGGAAAGAATCAGTGATATTGAAGACAGAAATCTAGAAATAAATCAGAAGGAAGAAGAGAGAAACCCATGAATGAAAAAATAATGAAAGAGAAATACAAGAACTAGCTGATACCAGCAGGAGAGGAAAGAAAAATAGGCATTACCAAAGGCGAGGAAAAGGAGCAGGATCTAGAAAGCATTTTCAGACAAATAGTGGACGAGAATTTCCCAAATCTGAGGAATGAGCTGGAACTCGGAATTCAAGATGTCAACAGAACATCCAATTTTCTCAACCCCAAAGGCCTTCACCAAGACAAACTGTATTAAAGTTATCAAAAATCAATGAAAAAGATAGAACTATTGGGGCAGCCAGAAAGAAGAAAATGGTAACGTATAAAGGAAAACCCATTAGATTATCATCAGACTTCTCAGCACAGACCTTACGAGCTAGAAAGGAATGGAATCAAATTTTTAAACTATTAAGTGAAAGTAACTACCAGCCTAGAATAATGTATCCAGCTAATCTCTCCTTTAGATATGAAGGAGAAATTAATACCTTTCCAGACATACAATAATTGAGAGAATTCTCCATTACGAGGCTTGCACTATATTCTGAAATTCTGAAATGGGTCAGCACACCTAAAACAAAATAACAACAAAAATGCATACTTAGGAGTAAAGTGACCACCAGGCAAAGAGAAGCAGAGGAGTGCAATCCTTACTAAGAACAGGGCATTATAAGCTTAAATAGCAAGATAGTAATTAACATTCAGCATACATAGAAACAAACTGAGATAACAATGACTGAAAAGGGAAGGAGTCAAATATCCAAATTCGCAAAGGGGAAAGGAGATAAGGAACACAGAAGAAAATGGACGACTGTGTGTATATGTGTGTGTGTGTGTGTGAATACACACTATCTTTTTCCTATTTGTAATGGTAACCACACACCACAGAGTCAGAACTGAAGAATATAACATAAAACAAGAAGAATCAGAAGCAAACCCCACAAAAGCCAACCGAAATAAAGAAAACAGAAACACAAGGACAATGAAGCAATGGAAACATCAAGCTAACATGAAGCAAAAGATAAAATGGCTATAAGAAGTCCTCATATTTCAATAATTACCCTAAATGTAAATGCACTGAACCCATCAATAAAAAGGCAGCGTTGCAGAATGGATCGAAAAACAAAACCCAACCATATGCTGCCTCCAGGAGACACATCTCAGCTCCAAAGACAAATAAAGACTCTAAGGGAAAGGGTGGAAAATGATATTTCAAGCAAATGGCATTCAGAGAAAAGTGGGAGTAGTGGTACTACTATCGGACAAAACAGACTTCAAAATAAAAAAAGGTAAAGAAAGATACTGAGGGACACTTCATAATGATAAAGGGAAGCATGCACCAAGAAGACATTAACACTTATTAATATCTATGCTCCCAATCAGGGAGCACCAAAATATGTAAAGCAATTACTAACAGAACTAAAGGGAGAAACGGACCAAAACACTATTGTAGTAGGAGACCTAAATACCCCAATGTCGGATATGGGCAGATCATCCAAACAGAAAATCAATAAAGAAATAACATCCTTAAATGACACATTAGATCAACTGGACATAATTGACATATACACAGCCTTCCATCCCAGAACAGCTGCTTATACATTCTTCTCCCATGCACATGGAACATTCTCAAGGATCGACCACATACTGGGACACAGAGATAGCCTCAACAAATAGAAGAGGGTTGAAATCATAGCAACCATATTCTCTGATCATAATGCTTTGAAACCAGAGATCAATTGTAAAAAGAAAGCAGAAAGAACCACAAATATATGGAGATTAAATAACATACTATGAAGAATAACTGGGTCAGAAAAGAAATAAAAAGAGAGATGAAGAGATACATACAAAAAAGTGATAATGATAGTACAACATATCAAAATTTGGGGACACGGCGAAAGCAGTCATAAGAGGAAAGTTCATATCATTACAGGCCTATCTCCAAAAACAAGAACGAGCCCAAATAAACCACCTAACGCTTCATCTTAAAAAACTAGAAAAGGAAGAACAAATGAAGCCTAAAGTCAGCAGAAGGAAAGAAATCATCAAAATTAGAGCAGAAATAAATGAAACTGAAAACAAAAAATTGAAAAAGTAAACGCAACAAAGAGCTGGTTCTTTGAGAAGGTTAATAAAATTGACAAACCCCTGGCTACACTCACTAAAAAAAAAAAAAGAAAGGACACAAATAAACAAAATCAGGGACGAAGGAGGGGAAATTACGACTGACATCACAGAAATACAAGGAATAATGCAAGAATACTATGGAAAAAGTATATAACACCAAATTTAATAACCTAGAAGAAATGGACCAGTACTTAGAAAAATACAACTTTCCTAGACTGACTCAAAAAGAACTGGAAAATCTAAACAGACCGATCAGCAGTATGGAAATTGAAACAATCATCAAAAACCTGCCAAGAAGTAAAAGTCCAGGACCAGATGGCTTTACCAGTGAATTCTACCAAATATTCAAAGAAGACTTAATACCTATTCTCCTCAAACTATTCCAAAAAATCAAAGAGGAGACAATTCTTCCCAACTCATTTTATGAGACCAATATTACTGATACCAAAACCTGGTAAAGATAACACATACAAAAAAGAAAACTACAGACCAATATCTTTCATGAACACACATGCAAAAATCCTAAATAAGATACTAGCGAACCGAATGCAGTAATATATTAAAAAAGATCACACACCACGATCAAATGGGTTTCATCCTGGCCACACAAGGACGGCTCAACATACGCAAATCGATTAATGTGATACATCACATAAACAAATTTAAAATAAGAATCATATGATCATATTAATAGATGCAGAAAAAGCCTTTGACAAGATACAGCATCCATTTATGATCAAAACACTCAACAAAATCAGTACAGAAGGAAAATACTTTAACATTATAAATGCCAACTATGACAAACTCTCAGCCAACATTATACTTAATGATGAAAAACTAAAAACCTTCCCTCTAAGATCAGGAACAAAGCAAGGCTGTCCACTATCACCACTGCTATTCAGTATATCATTGGAGGTCCTAGCAAGTGCAATCAGGCAAGAGAGAGATATAAAAGGCATCCAAATAGGAAACAAGGAAGTCAAACTGTCACTATTTGCAGATGACATAATTCTCTATATAGAAATTCAAAAATCCATAGTGTTCCTATACATTAATAATGAAGCATCAGAAAAAGAAGTGAGAAAACTAATTCTTTTTGCAATTGCAACAAAAAGAATAAAATACCTAGGAAGAAATTTAACAAACATGTGAAGGACCTATATAAAGAAAACTACAAGATTCGAAGATACAAAGAAATCGAAGATACAAAGAAATGGCAAGATATTCCGTGTTCTTGGATTGGAAGAATCAACATAGCTAAAATGACCATATTACCTAAAACATTATACAGATCTAATGCAACCCCCATCAAAATCTCATTGGCTTTTTTTTTTTAAAGAAATAGAACAAAAAATCATCAGATTTGTATGGAAGCACAAAAGAGCCCAAATTGCCAAAGCCATCCTGAGAAAAAAGAACACGTCTGGAGGCATCACTCTGCCTGACTTCAAATTATACTAGAAAGCGACAGTAATCAAAAGGGCATAGTTTGGCAGCAAAACAGACACACGGACCCGTGAAACAGAATTGAGAGTCCAGAAGTAAAACCATATTTATACAGGCAAATAATTTTCGACAAAAAAGCCAAAAACATACAGTGGAGAAAGGAAAGCCTCTTCAAAAAATGGTGCTGCGAAAACTGGAAAGCCATCTGCAAAGGAATGAAACTAGACTGTTGTTTATCACCACATACCAAAATTAACTCAAAATGGATTAAGGATCTGAATATAAGACCTGAAACAATAAAATGCATAGACAAAACATAGGAACTAAACTCATGGACCTTGGTCTTAAAGAGGATTTTATGAATTTATATACAAAGAACTCATATGACTCAATAACAACAAAAAAGCAAACGACCCAATCAAAAAAATAGGCAGAGGACCTGAACAGACACTTCTTCCTAGAGGACATACAAATGGCTTACAAACATATGAAAAGATACTCAACATCGCTAGCTATTAGGGAAATGCAAATCAAAACCACAATGAGATACCATCTCACACCTGTTAGAACAGCTATAATCAACAGGACAAGTAATAACAAATGTCGGAGAGAATGTGAAGAAAAAGGAATCCTCATACACTGCTAGTGGGATTGCAAATTGGTACAGCCACAATGGTAATCAGTATGGAAGTTCCTCAAAAAACTAAGAGTGGATCTACCATATGATCCAGCAATCCCTCTACTGGGTATTTACCCCAAAGACTTGAAAACCCATATCCAAAAAGATATTTGCACACCGATGTTCACAGCAGCATTATTCACAGTGGCCAGGACATGGAAGCAACTGAAGTGTCCTATGATAGATGATTGGCTAAAGAAGCTGTGGCACATACATACAATGGAATATTACTCAGCCATAAGAAGAGATGAAATACTGCCATTTGCGATAACATGGATGGACCTCGAGATAATCATGCCAAGCGAAATAAGCCAGACTGAAAACATTGAAAATCACATGAAAATCACATGATATCACTTATATGTGAGATATAAACCTAAAAGCAACAAATGAACAAGACAAACAGAGACTTAGGGACATGGACAATGGACTAGTGGTTACCAGAGGGTTGGGGTGTGGGAGGAGGGGAGAGGTAGATGGTGTTAAGGGGGGTCAAACATAGGGGAATAGGAAGAGGATGAAGTGGGTAAAGGGGATCAAATATATGGTAGCTGAAGGAAATTGGACTTTGGTTGGTAATCACACAATAGAATATATAGATGTCAAACTATAATGTACGCCTGAAAATTATATAATTGTATTAACCAATGTTACTCTAATAAACTTAATAAAAATAATTGAATCACCTGAAAAAAAGCATAAACACAAAAAATGTCCCTACAACACACATAAAATTCCTCCACACAAAAGCATGCAAACACCTGACATAATACAAAAACCACACCCCACACACTTATACTGCCCAACACAAACACACACCCTGACCCCACACAACATACACGTACCAACAATAAAAAGAACATTTTAAAGAATCAGAGAAAGCAGACACAACACATACCGAGACACATAACAGCTTTCTCATTAGACTATGCAAACCAGCAAAAAATGGAATGACATTTTTAACATACTGAAATTTTTAACAAACGATATCTAAAATTCTATACTTGACAAAAATATCTTTAATGAAGGAGGGAGAGGGAGAGATCCAGAGTTTACCACAAATAAAAAAGATGAAAAATTCAAGAGCAAACTTGAATTATAAAAACTATTAAAAGACCTTTGGGAATGAAAATGATACTAGATCAATTTACACAAAGGAATGAAACCCACCAGAGGTGGTAAATATGTGAGTAAATATAAACTGACTCAGGGACTCAAACAGATACTTGTACATGAATGTTCATAGCAGCATTATTCACAACAGACAAAAGTTAGAAACAAGCCAAGTCTCCATTAACCTACAAATGAAAAACAAAAGGTAGTACAGCTGTACAATTCAGCCAGAAAAAGGAATGAAGTTCTGTTACATGCTACAACATGGATGAACCCTGAAAACATTATGCTAATCGAAACAAACCAGACACAAAATGACAAACATGATTCTTCTGAAATGAGGTACCTAGAATAGGAAATTAAGACAGAAAGTAGAATAGTGGCAGCTGTAAGTAGGTTACTGTTTAATGGGTACAGAGTTTCAGTTTCAGGGAGGGGAAGATGAAAAATTCTGGTAATACATAATGGTAATGGTTATAAAACACTGTGGATATAATTAATACCACTGAATTGTACACTTTAAAGTGGTCATAACGGCAAATTTTGTTTTTGTTTTACAATTTAAAAAAAGCTTAAAAAAAAGACAAACTCAGAAATAGAGCAGAAAAGCGATTGGTTGACTGGGGTTAGGGAGTGCAGGAAAAAGGAGAGGTTGGTGAAAGGGTACAAACCAGTTGAAAGATCAATGAGATCTGAGGACTAATGTATAACATGACTACACTCAATAACACTGTGTTGTATAACTGAAATCTGCTAAGAGAGTAGAACTTAAATGTTCTCATTTAAAAAAACAGATAAATATGTGAGGTGATTGATGTGTTAATTAACTAGATAGAAGGAATCCTGTTTAAAGCAAAATAAACAGACCGTATTTGGTATTTATAATATATACCAACATAAACTGTATAAAAACAAAAGCACAAAGAACAAGACAGGGTAAATGGAATGGATGGCACCATTGTGATGTACTTTAATTATATGCAAAATAGTATAATGTTATTTGATATAGATGGATAAGTTCAAGATGCATACTATGAATCCCAAAGTTACCAGTAAGACAACAAAAAAGAATAACAGCTAATAAAACAAATGAAATAAAATGAATCACATGCACGCACAAAATACTCAATTTGAAGTACAGCCGAAAAAAAGAAAACAAAATAACACAGAAAAAATAAAAAACAAATAACTAAGATGGTAAATTCAAATCCTAACATACCAATAATCACATTAAACATAACTTGTCTAAACATCTCAATTAAAAGACAGAGATTGTCAAATTTTAATACACAACTATATGCTACCTAAAAGAAACTCTAATTATAAAGAGAGACTAGGTTAAGAAACTGGAAAAAGAGTTACCATTTTAACACTAATGAAAAGAAAGCTGGAGTAATTTCATTAATATCAAAGTAGAAAAAAGACTGTCACCAGGAAACGAAGAACAATGAAACAAATATAGGGGTATATAAACAGACCCCCCTTCTCTTGAGTTTTTAAAATCATGTTAGACTGTTGAAATCAAAATGACACTGTCTGATGGCATTCTCAATGTATGTAGAATACTTAAGAAAACTAAATTATAAATGAGAGTGAGTTAAAGGACCTAAATAATTTGGCTAAGATTTCTGCAATTCACTTTAAATGGTAAAATGTCCTAGTAGACTGTAGTAAGTTATGTATGAATACAGTATTCCCTAGAGTAACCATTAAAAAGGAAAAAAGTCACTGAAAAAAACTATGCAGAAAAACGGTATACTAATATGTTTGAGTAAATCACAAAAAGGTCAGGAGAAATGAAAAATAAAGAAAACGAAGTTAAAACATGACATACTTAAGTCCTAATATATCAATAATTACAATAAATGGTACAAATACACTAAATAAAATTGGCAGGGTGAATTTATAAAATGACCCAACTATATGCTGTTTACAAGAAGCTCATTTCAGTATAGTGATAAAGTAACATAGGTAGTTTAAAAGAAAATGGATGAAAAAAAAAGGATGAGAACAGATATACCATACAAACGTGAATGAAAAAAAAGCTGGAGTAGCTACGAATATCACATAAAATACACTTCAGGGCAAGAAAATTATCAGAGACAAAAAGAACATTACACAGTGATAAAAGGATCAGTGCACCAAGAAGTCATAACAAAATAGCACTGTATCACAAAATAACCCAAGTTCAAATATACGAAGCAAAAATTCAGAGAACTGAAAAAAATTAACAAATCTGCATGTAAGTAGGGGACTTCACTACCTCTCTTCTTAGTCATCTACACAGAAAATCAGCATGGATGTAAAAGAATTGAATAATATTATCAACCAATGGAATCTAACTGACATTTACAGAACACTCCTCCCATCAGCAGCAAAATACACATTCTTTGCAAAGACGCACAGAAAATTCACCAAAATAGATCATATCCTGAATCATAAGAGAAATCTAACAGAATCTAACACAACTGAAAGCACACAGAGTATGTTCTCTGACTATAATGAGATCAACCTAGAAATCAATGTAAAGAAAATCTATTGAGACCACTTGGAAATTGAACAACGCATTCCTAAAACAATCCATGGATCAAAGAGCAAGCTGCAAGGAAAATAAAAATTACAATGAACTGAGTGAAAGTAAAAATACTGCATATCATAACTTGTGGGATGCAGTAAAAGTAGTTCTGAGAAGAAAATTTATAACACAAAAATATTCACCTTAGAAAAGAAGGTTTCAGATCTGATAAGATTCCACTTCCACATACCACAGAATGCAAAATAAATCCAAAGCAAGCAAGACATAAATAATAAAGAGTAGAAATCAAAGGATATGAAAATGGAACACCAACAAAGAAAATTTATTAAAGTGAAAACCAGTTCTTTGAAAATCATTATCAATAATTACATGCCAACGGACTTCAAAATTTGATGAAATAGACTAATTCCTACTAAAATATGGCTTACCAAAACTAAATCAATAAGAAACAAAGTCTAAATATTCTTATAACTCTGTTAAAGAAATCAAAGCAATAGTTTAAAATTCCTTCCACAAAAAACATACCAGACCCAAATGGTTTTCTAACTTTATCAAATTTTCTTAAGTGATGGAAGTATAAATAAATCATTTTGGAAAACAATTTGCCATTACCTTATAAATCAGAACTTCATTTTTATAACCCACAAATTCCCTCCTAGGCATATACCTAAGAACTTATGTAGATTTGGACCAAGAAATATGTGTAACACAACACTACACATGCAGACCACATATAAGACAGTACTTCTCACAACTGCTAAACTTGGTGGGGATAGGGGACAAATGCCCACTGACTGGAGACTGAATAAATTCAGAGTGACTTCTTTTTGGTATACACAAAAGAGCATATGGTTAGAAAAAAGAATGAACTACAGACCCACATAAAGATAAAATCTTAGTAACCTAATATTAAGTGAAAATACAAATCCCTTGTAGACCAACATAAAATATGATTACCTTTTATCGTAACATCAAAAAAAAGCGCAAAACTGGATATGTACATTTTAAAAAACACAAGAGAAAAACAATTCAAGATAAGAGGTTAACTTTGGTGGGGAGAAAAGAAACAGAATAAGGGAGGAGCACAAAGATGTAAGTTATAAAAAAAAAATTCTACTTATTGGATTGGGTGGTAGATTCTGGTTATTCAACTTAAATTTTTCAATAAATAAATTTTAAAGTGGCATGGCCTGAACTGATAAATTGTTATAAACCAAGAATTATAATTAACCAAATTCTATGAACCTAATGTCTATTAAGAAAAATAAGAGTAAATGGGTTCTAAGACTATAATTATTAATGGTGATACTTCTGGAAAACAGGCTGAAAATACCCTTTCCTAAATATTCTCATGATATATATGAAAAGTATACAAAAGCTTAGGGAGAAGAGGGCTCAGAGATAAAATAACACATATGTCTTTAATCTGATAACTAAGGAATTCTGTTCTCTGATTAGGAATGAACACAATCACCCAGCACTGTCTCCTTTTTCAACTCAAACCATCCATGCAAACCCAACCTAAGCAAAAATGCTGTATCACAGCAAATAAGGCTGAAAACACAGTAAGTTTCAGGCTTATGTGAGCCCAGAAAAATTCCTATATCCACACTCAAGGGATATATAAATATACCTTCATGAAGTAAAAGCAGAAAAATAATACAAGACCTTATGAAACAATTTTGCATCACAGAAGCAATCTTCTGGAGAATTTAGAAAGTCACCTCCATCAGGAATAAATTTATATAATAGTCCAAAAGAATTTCAGAAAATATCTCATTCACATTCTTGATACATTATTAGTGGATACTATATCTTTATAAAACAGAGAGTGTTAATTAGAAGAGAGAAGCAAAATCTGCATGGAAACAAGAAAAAAAATGTTGAAAATAAGAAAAAGGAACGGGAGAGATGATCACAGTAGCAACTGAAACTAAAAACAATGTAAGTAACTTCCAGGAAATACAGGAGAGTGACTACTTATTTGTCTTTATATTTCACCATCTTAAATCTACCAAAGGGGAAAAAAAGCCACATTGAACAAAGTTTCACCTCCAACAAAACTGACAAATGGCCATAGATCCCTACAGAACTCCTGGAATAAATCTGTGAGACAATGAAAACGAATTAAAGTACGATGCCTCAATATTACACACTTTTTAATTTCAAGTAAACACAAATATCAGAAAGTAAAAGAAAGCTCATATTAATTTGCAGAAAAATACTAAAGTCAAAGGAGCTTTTTCTTTAGGAAAATTAGGGAAAATCTTGTTGGGAGTCCAATTTTGCAACCTAAAAATGGCATGGGAAATGGGTAACATGGTATGCTACTTTCATTTTCCCAAAAATGGCTCCCTGAGCTGACAGCCTTTTAATTACTGAGCAAGTTGAAAATGCTGAAAGTAGCACTGATCCAACACACATCTGAATTATGGCCACCCAGAAGATCTAACTAATGTCACCCTTTTTTCTTCCATAAAATAATTCAATGACTATACAATATTACAACTATGTTCTAGCCCTCTAATTATACTTCTACGGGTAATGATAATAGAGCCCAAGTCATGGCAAAATTTTCTAGATTCATGTAATGTTCTATATCTTAATAGTAGTTTGGATTACATAGGTGTATACATTCGTCAAAAATCAGTTAATTCAGTGAGCGCTTCCAGAATGGCGAAGTTAGGACCTATGAAAATCTGTTCATTTTTAAAAGCAACAAGAACAACCCAAAATATTGTCAAAATCAACTTTTCAATAATTCTACAAGTTAACTAAATTCCTGCAACAATCCAAAGAGTGTTTATTCAAGACATATGACTGAATCTCGGCAGGAACAGCTAGCTAGCTCTATAATGTGTTAACATGCCCTATCCCATGTCCCTCTCACCAGCTCCACAGGAATCTTGAAAACCAACAGCCCTGCAATCCTGGTGAAAACCAGCAGCTTAGGAGTCTGGAATAAGTCTGGAGTTCCCCAAAAGTGCCTACCCATAGGACTGTCATTACTGGATTGGACAGTTCCCTAGAAAACTCCACTCGCAGGGTTTGTCTTCATTTGACCTAACTCAGAACTTGCTCACTGTCAACAGCTTTTTCCCTGAGCCATTTGTCAAAAACAACCAGTAGCAATTGTTTATCACAGCTGCCTAAAGCAATGAAAACAGTTGGGAGAAAACAAGAAACTGGCCAAACCCTTATAAGAAAAAGATGGGGAATGAGAGATCCATAGCCGTTTTTAAAAGCTCCAACATATTCATGAGAATTGAGAAGATCACACTCACGTTTGAGCATGTACATATACATGCTCAAGAAAGAATTGGGAAAGCCCTAACGCTCATATCTGGCTGACTCTGAACTTTTGTACAGCAAGAAGTAAAAGGCTAATAAAAAGTTGTGAGCTTCCTGCTGGAACACTAGAAACATAGCCCAAAATACACACAGAACTCCCAGCAAAAGCTGGGAAATGTACTGGTTCTAGATGTTTAAGAAAATCACTTGCTGACCACTAAGCTGAGCAGAGACTTCAGTGGCAACACAAGACAAAGAATATAGATTCTACAGAATTAGTTTAGGGAAGTCACTACACAAACAACAAAAACTAGAAACAATGAGCCCTGGGGGAGGGTACAAATCTGATTTCCAGAGCTGCCACATTATATTATTTAAAATATCCTATTCTCAACAAAAATTATATGTGTCACACCAAGAATACTGCATTTGGCCCACACTCAGGAAAAACAACGGTCAGTAGAAACCATCCCAGGGAAAGGATAGGCACTGAACTTACTAAAGATTTAAATCAGTTATTGTAAATACATTTAATGAACTAGCAGAAATCATGTTTAATGAAGTAAAGTATGAGAACAGTGTTTCACAAAATAGAGAATATCAACAAAGAAATTATTTTAAAAGAATCAAATAGAAATCCTGGAATTGAAAAGTAATAACTGAAATGAAAAAAATCAGTTAAGTGGCTCAAGAGTAAATCTGAGTTGGCAGAAGAACTAGTGAACTTAAAATGCAGATAGACTGAGGTATATTCACTCTGAGAACCAAAAAGGACAAACAATGAAGAAAAATGAACAGAGCCTCAGAGAAATATGGGACATTATCAAGCATATCGATATATGGATAACAGAAGCCAGAGAGAGAGACTATTTGAAGAAATAATGGCCAAAAACTTCCCCAATTTGATGAAAACATTAATCTACATATGCAAGAAGCTCAACACCAAACAGGATGAACTGAAAAATATCCAAACTTAGACGCATCAAAATCAAACTTTCGAAAACCAGAGAAAAAGACACAATCTTGAAAGCACTGGTCACATACAAGAGATATTCAATGACTGATTCTTCATCAGAAACCATGGAATCAGGAAGTTGTGGGCTAACATATTCAAAGTGTCGACAGAAAAAGACTGTCAACCAAGAATTATCTAGTACAAGTAGCCTTCAAAAAAGGTGAGATTAAGACATTCCCAGATGAACAAAAACTGAAGGACTCTATCATCAGATCTGTCTTACAGAAGCTATTAAATAGTGTCCTTTAGACTGAACTGAAAGGACATTAGAAAGTAACTTGAATACAAGAAGAAATAAAGATTAGAGGTAATTTATACAAATAGAAAAAGACAATATAAATCTAGTATTTATAACTCTTCTATCTCATTTAAAAAGATAGCTGCATAAAGCAGTAACTATAAAATTGTACTCACAGGGTTATAATGTATAAGGATGTTATTTATGTAAAAACAGTAAAATAATAGGAATGAAGCTATGTAAGTGTAAAGATTTTGTGTGTTATTGACATTAAGTTGGCATTAATCCAAACTGAACTGTTATAAACTAAAATGCTAATTGTAATCCCTAGAAAAACTAAAAAAGTAGATTAACAACTATTAAAAGTAAGTTAATGGTTGCCAGGAATGAAGGAGAGTGACTATAAATGGGTACAAGGTTTCTTTTGGAGTAATGAAGATGTTCTGAAATTAGTGATGATGGTTGCACAACTTTATGACTATACTCAAAACCATGGAATTGTATGCTTAATATGCTGGGTTTTAATGCATATGAATTATATGGCCATAAAAACTAAATTCAATGAAGATACACTTAAGACAGATGTGAGCATTTATTGTATGTAAATTACACCTTAAAAGAAAAAAACTGAATGCTAAATAATGATATCGATGCTTAAAGCATGAAGAGAAAGTTTACTGATATCTGTAATTTATTTGAACGCAATCAAAAATTAAGATGAACTGAAGGTTAGTAGGATAAATAGGTATGTGGTAAAGCAACTGTCAATGGTAAAAACTAGGTATAAGTATCTGGGCACTAAAGAATTTCAACTTTTCTGTATGATGGAAAATGTTCAGAAAATGTTCAGAAAAGAATTGTGCTCAGAAAACACACAGATCCAGGTTGTCAACCATTCTATAACTAGCCTAAAAAATAAAAATTTCATGAAAGAATAAAAGAAACTAGAGAGACATAACAAAAGGAAAAAACATCTAAATAAGGCCATTATATCAGATATTCTGAATTGATAAATTTCTTGGGTGTGATAAGGTATTAAGGTTATTTATAAGAACTTCCCTGTGGAGGAGATACTGCAACTTACTTTCAAATGATTTAAAAGAAAAAAATGTAAGACTGTGTGTATGTGTGTACCTAGGTAGGATAGAAGATAACAAATGTGGCAAAATGCTGATTGCTAAATCTAGGTGAAGGATATATGAGTGCTAATACTGTTCTTTCAACTTATTTGTTGGCTTGAAATTTTTCAATATAAAAAGGGTAGAGGAAAGGATAGTACCAAGGTGAGTGATAGTTATAAAAAATACTGTCAGATTCAAACTCACCTCATTTACCTCTATTTTCCCCTTCGTGTACTATGGTCTAACCACAGTGGTCTCTCAAACGAAACAAGCCACTCACAATTTCGGGGTCTCTATGTTTGCTGGTAGACCTTCTACTTGGAATATTCTTCACCTATGTCTTCATTTGAGTACTTTCTTCTTTCAAGCCTCAATTCAAACATAACTTCAAAGAGGCCGCCCTCTTTTCTAATCACCTTACCTAAAGAATATGGCCATTGGCTTTAACATATTTTTTCAGTATTTTCTTAACAGCTATAATCAATAACTGAAATGACTACAATTTTTTTGTTTACTTGTTTTTCTCTCTATAACAAAAGAAGCTACATGCCAAGAGAGTCAGTTGTTCTGTACTTTTAGGATGTCCTTCCTTTTCTTCCGCAGCCTGTTTCCTATGACATACATCTTTATATCCAGTAAAACTAAACTGGAAGCAGTAGAGCAACTGATAATTTTTTCCATACGAGTAGAAGCCAGGGGAGTGAGGGAGTACACCTGATGCCAACAGAAATTGGATTGGGTCAAGGGACTATTACTGGACTCATGGACAGTATGAGTACATAATAGCTATAATAACATCTGATTGTTTACTGACACAATATCTATAAAGCTAGAGCCAAAGCCAGCAACAGGTAGATTCCTACCAAAAATTAAGCAAAATTTCCCTAACATTTGCACTAAATTTAAAAGTTTATGTTGTGCTAAAATCTAGTTAAAAATCAATGTCCCATGAATCCAGTTAAGATTTAACTTTAATAAACGGTAGACTCTACTTCTACTCTTCCATTTAACATTTTTCTGACTTTTATTTAGCCCAAACTACCATCTGTTCTCCTTTCTCTTCTACTTAATATTTCTATTGTATACTTCTTTATGTGTATTTTACAAATACTTTAAGTGGGATGTACTCATGAAAATACTGAAAAAGAATGGCTGCAGAAAAGTATGAGGCCAAGAATGAGAATAACTAAAATGATATTCACTGATTGCTTACCATATGCCAGGCTCTATTCTAAGGATCTTACATGTACTCACTCACTTGGTCTTCACAAAACCTTATGAGATATTATCCACATTTTATAGATATGTCAACTGAGACAGAGAGAAGTACCTTGATCAATTTCATACAACTAATAAAGCTAGAACTCAAACCAGGCCAAATAATTCCAGAGCCCTTGTTCTTCCCTACTTGCCTCTCACCATGACACTGTAAATCTTTACAAATTTGATGAAAATTCTGAGCGTGCTGACATTTCAGAAATGAGAAGGTAAATATGCTAAATATATTAATTTTTAACACATTATTGAGAATGATCCTTAAATCTGGATGACTTTCCTTGACACAAGCAAGAGCGAAATGGGAAATGAACAAATACTAACTACTTAATAAGAATGCCAACAGACACTTCTCAAATATGTCTCCTAAAGTACGCAATATAGCTTAAAATACCAAAAGACTTGTGGCACCAGAATTCAGATAATAGCCCAAGGACCTAAATCTTTACATCCCTGACAGCTTCTAGTATATTTTGTTCCTCTGTGATGTTTTCATTCAGGATATTTTCTACAAACACATTCTGAAACAAAACTCCTGACTAGATTCTATTCCCTAACAGCTGTAAATGTTTTGTAATGACAGAGCCCTGAAAGTAGAACAACAGTGAGGTCAACAGAACTACATGCGGTTCACTAGACATTTTCAAAGTGATATCACATGATTTCTAAAGCCGATTTTTAAAATCATTCTACTTTTCTAGAGGCCACACAGCTTTTATCAAATTTAATAAGGATAGGGGGAAAACCTCCAAAGTATTCAACATCTCAACATAACTCCTATATACCTCAGGAAATGGGGGGAAAAAAAAAACTGTTCAATAGAAGGACACAATATGATTTACATAGTTTTGACTATTTCTAAACTAAGTATTGATCATAAAAACTCCATAATATAAAAATCTAATATGCTGATAACATCAAAACCTCCAATGTATCATGTATAACTAAAGAAATATGAGTTCTTATCCTTATTAACACCCAGCTGCCCATAAAAAAGTGAGTAAGGTTTTCTAACCTTTCAAAGTCACCTTGCCTTGTAAATTTTGACAACCTATACACGGCCCAATTGTTAAGCTGTTTAGAGGTCATTCCTCTTCCATTATCTATCACTGCAACGGCAGGTTTTCCTTGTGTTTCATCAAAATGCTATGAAATAAGTTCAAAAAGACAAAAGGTCAAATCAATATTAAAAACGTAAAAAGTTAAATACAGAAAAAGTGATTCAATAGGCTCACTCATGTATTGTTGGTGAAAGTGTAAATTAATACAATTATCTAAAAGGCACTTCAGCTGTATGAATCAAAAGCCTTAGAATTCTTCATGTCCTTTAACCCAGAAATTCCATTTCTCAGAACTTGAGGAATGAACTGGAGACATGTATAAAGACTTATAAGGGTGTTCATTATGCCAGCATTACTTACAATGGCAAAAATATAGGAAAAAATCTAAATGTTCAACAATAGTAAGCTGGTTGATATTACATTGTAAATTATAATTTACATTATATTATAGCCAATAAACCAAACTGCAGCAATGGTACACTATATTGCAGAATATTCATAATATGGTGATGTTTACAACATATTTACTGTCAAAGAAAAGGAGAAGATAAAAAAACAAAATGTACACCATGATTACACATATATGTATACATATATGCACAGAAAAAATGGCACATAAAAGTTTTAACAATGGATAAAGATATCAGATTTCTTCTACTTTTAGTTTATTTTCTAATTTTTCTTCAATAAACTTGTACTACTTCTATAAAAGGAAAAGTTAAACTTTTATTTTCTTACCAATTTGATCTGTATTTTTCTAATCCCAGTGTTACGAGAAGTAGCAGACAATGAATTGTCAATTAATTCGGCAAGAGCAAATGCTGGAAGAGAATGAGAACACATTATTGCTTAAAATTTCCCTCCTAAACACTTGATACAAAATTTCAAAGTAGAAGAAACTCTGAAGTACCTTAAGCCATCACTTTTATTTTCTAAAGAACGAGAATTAAAGTACTATCCTGATCCTAATGATGTAATATGTAATTAGAGGCAACATCACCAATCACCACTAGCATAAAAAAGCAGTCATCAACCAGTATTTCTATAGCATTATATGGCATGAGTTGGCCACCCATGATTCCTGCCTTAAGGAGTTTATACTCTAAAGATAGACATACAGACATAAGAGACAGAAGACCATAACCTTAAAATCAAACAGTACTCTGTGGTATGTAATTACATCATGCAGAAGTCAAAAGTAAGCATACGTAGAGATATTGAGGCAAATATAAAGCAACTATAAAAGTGTCTATTAAAAGCTAATTTAAATATAGAAATCTTATGACTCACAGCAAATTGTCAAATGGCAGAACATGTCTGCTTAACTGACATAGATTATTCATTTCCTACTATACAACCAACTTGACATTCTATTTATCACTGGCTCTGCATTGTTCCTAATATTTTCCTTTTAGGGTCACTACTCAAACTATTTCTCACTTTTATTCCCTTAATTAAAAAGGGGAACATACCAAACTTATGCCTCTTACTTCCAATGAAGCTTATCCCAACTAAAGCTGTAATTAATCCACAGAGTCGTACTCCAGCAAGCACTTTCCCACTATGACCATTTACAGAATGGCTAGGTTTATAAACTAGCTAGTAATCAGAAATATATAAGGAGCTGGCTAAGGGCAATAACTCTAAAAAATGGAGAAAGAATACTTTTGTAGGAAACGGGAGAAAAAAAAAAGTTAAGAGAAATTTGGAAGAAAAAAATTAGTAAAATTTGGTATTTGATTAGATATAAAAGGAGAAAGAAAAAGAAATCCAAGATGGTTTTGAATCTTTGCTTCAGAAGACTAAATAAATGGTCAAATTTTCCCACAAAGGAAAACTTTAGAGAGGAAGAAAGAAAAATTCAGTTTTAGATGCTATGGCCTACTACTATATCAAGTTCAATGAGTAAATGTGTTCCTCAGGGTGCTGGAACAGATATTTTGCTTAACTGAGAGAATAAAGACAGCCAGAGATAAAGGTTTTTGCTTCATTAAAATAGAATAGTTAAGGCTTGGATCAGTTCACTAAGAGAAAAGTATAAAGAGATCAGCATGAGTTGAAGAAATGTCCACCATAAGATCAAGAATAACCAGAACTAACACCAAAGGCAAAGGAAAGAGAGGCAGGGAAAGACCCAGGAATATAATAAAGTAACAAAAATCAAAGCAAGAGTTTGAACAGTGAGATTCTCTGCTTATTCATATAAAGACAGTAATGAAAACTGGTACAACCAATCTGGAAGGTAATTAAGCTATATCAAAACTCTTAGAAATTAATATATCTATTGACTCCATGATTGTACATTTAGAAATTTATCCCCAGAGAAAGAATTAAAGATTCATTCAATATGCAAATATTTAAGCACCTACAATTTGCCAGACATTGTTCTATGAACTAAACGCAACAGACAAAAAGTCCTGTTCTTATGGAATTAACATTCTAGTGGAGGAAGATGGGAAATCAAATGTAATCATAGTAAATTTAGAAGGTGGAATATGCTATGGAGAAAAGAAAGCAGAAAAAAGAGATCAAAAACAGTAAAGGCATAGAGGGAATACAGTTGCAATTTTAAATAGAGCGATCAGGGTTAAGTTTTGTTGAGAAGGTAACAGGTAAACATGACCTGAATGAGGTGAGGGAATGAGACAGAGGCTGAAAGGGCATTCCAGGAGAGGGTCCTAAGCTGAGAATAAAGCTAGCACTGCAGTGGTGTGAACAAGCAAGAAGTGTTGTGGAAACAAAGTTAGAGAGGTATAAAGCAGAGTTGCCAATGTTATGTATGTAATTGTAAATATTTTGGGCTTTATTCTTAGCGAAATGGGAACCATGGATGTTTTCAGTAGAAGAAGAACACAATCCGACTTCTCAGCCCTTATATGGACGTGAAAAGAGACAAATTAACAGGCCTGTATATAATCTAGGTGATACAATGGTGCCTCAGACTTGTGTGAGCAATAGAAGTGGTGAGAAGTGGTCACTTCTAAAGACAGAAGATAGTAACAACAGGATTTATGGACAGATTGAATGAAATGTACGAGACAAAGAAGAATCAATTTGATTTTTGGCTTAAGAAACAATGAAGACAGAGCAATGATCAATTTGGATGGGAAAACTATGTGCAGTATAGGGCTGAGTGAACAGATCAGGGTTCCCATCTTAGATATTCTAGTGGAGATGCCACATGGATAGTTGGATAAACAAAACTGGAATTCAGGAGATAAGTCTGGCATTATTTTCAACATTTAACTGGAAATAACCATTTCTTACCACTTCCATTTGAGAGTCAAAGTCATAAAGATGGTATTTAGAACCATGAAACTTAACGGGATCACCAAGGAAGGAAGATAAAGGACCAAGGACTAAGCCCTGAGGCACTTCAACATTAAGAAGGTGGGGAGATATGTCAATTATACCTCAATTTTTTAAAAGGTGGGAAAAGAGAAGAGAGAAGACAGCCAGAGGTAGAAAATAGAGTATGGTCTCTCAAAAGCCAAGTGAAGATTTATCAAAGAGACAAAACTGATAAACTGCCAAATAATGCCTTAAGTAAAACAAAAACTAAAAATTGATCACTGGATTTAGTCACTAGTAACCTTAAATGAATAAATACAGAACAGAGAATAGGAGAGAATCGGAAGAGAGGCACTGCTGACAGTGAACACAGTCGACTCTTAAGGAATTTTACTGTAAACAGGAGCAAAAATCTGGGCAGTAGCTGGTGGAAGACATGAGATCATGATGTTTTTAAGTTGGAGAAATAAAGACAGTGTTTTTTGTGTGTGTGAAAAGAACAAGGTCAGGGGTAATAAATATATTGATTACAAGTTCAAGCTCTGAAGTCACTCTGCTAGGGTTCAAATCCTAGCACCAATACTTACAAGTGGGATGGCCTTTGGCAAGTTATCTAAAATCTCTCGGCCTCAGTTTCTTCTGTAAAATAGGGTCATTATCTAATATTAGGTACCACATAGGATCAAGGATGAAATGAGAAAATGTTCATAAAGCACTTGGCACAGTGCTTGGTACCGCAGCTGGGAGCAGTAATAGTATCAGTAGCACTTAAGGTAAGGATGTGCACAAAGACTTAGTTACAAGAATAATCGGTCATCTGTAATTTAAAAAAAAACTGAAATAACCTAACTATCTAATAAAATTGTTCAATTTTTTATTATCTAAACAGTGTTTAACTATTAAAAACAATTACATATTGCCAATATATACTGAAGATGTTCATTTTATTTTAAACAAAAAAAAAAAAAGTAGGCTAAAGTAGTATGCATCATCTAAAAACCACTAATACAGAAAAAAAATTTTGCAGAGGTCTGAAATACCAAGTGTTAGTGGTGGTTAAATCAGGATGGTAGACATATAGATATTCTTTATGTTCTTTTTGCTAACTATGTTTTCTAATTTCCTACAAACTATAATGCATCTACGACAAAAATATTTTTTAATAAGAAAGTTTATAATGAACATCTAAGTAGTATTAAACACTTTGGCAAAGTCCAGACGGAAAAGACTCTCTGATTTCTAAAGATCACTAGCAAACAATCCGAAGGTAAGATAAAAGCTGACAAGCAGTAAAGATAGAAGGAAATAAAGAAATGGAGACCAGAACACAAATCACTTGTACAAATCAGCTATACAAATTTGCAAGATGAAACAATTATTTTTCTCAATTGGGAGAGGTATATAGGAGGCCAGGAAGAATAATTCCGGAGAGTATAAATGAGATAGAAAAATGTGTAGGTTCAAGATCTCTGAGTTGAAAAGGAATGAATTCTAATATTAGGTTAGTTTTAAAGGAGCAGTATCTTTACTTTGAAGTAAGATGACATACAAAAAGAATTACATTGTGATGAAGAAAGAGCTCGCAATGACTTGTCGGTCTTCTAATAAAGTAGAAAGAGAATTTTTTAAAGTGAAGGAATGGAACATGTGATCAGGAAATAAAGTAATCGTTTATCAAAATTAGTATAAATGGAATACTTACGCAAAGGATTTTGTCCTTCACTTGCATAATATTCATACATGCCACTTTTAACCAGTGTGTCATAGTGAGGTAGGAATTCAATTCTTTCTTTTGTAGCTGTTAGTAATAACTGATTGACTGAATGTAGCAGGTATAGAGTAACTCCATCTTTAACAGTTTCATCTGTAATCAAAAGGTAATACCTTAAGTGCAAAGCTAGCATCAGAAACACAATGAATTTAAAATTCTGAATATGCAAATCGTACCTATGAAATATCTTTAAAGATGATACAGGCAAACCCCCAAACACTGACTCAATCTATAAATTCAGTTGTGTTTTGTTAAAAATATCAGTTGAATAGGCCCAAATACTTCCACTATCTGAAATTCCCAATTCTTGATAAGTTAAATTATCACCAGAAATCAGATGAGGAATTACATTAGAGTATTATCAACAGGAAAGGAGAAGGATGATGAAATTCAAAATGAATCTGGCGTGAAAAACTGGCAGGTCTTACAATCTAATTGGGTAAAAAAAGATAAGGGAAGAATTCAAGTTGGTTAGAATTCATTTCTTAAGGGCCTCCACGAAGACCTGTGGCTAGGTGTTGGGTAAGGTCTCATCTTCTGTTGCCTTAAATGTTATGAACTATTTTTCTATAATTTGGCTGGAAAAATATGACCTCAGTACAAAATGTGAACATATATACAGTTTCTTCCCCAATTCCAACGAAGTAACCAAAATCATCAATAGTTTTTACATGTTTATCTATGAAATCAAACAGTTATTACCCTATAATGTACTAGAACATATTAAATATAAAAGTATGAACTTAACATTGCTTACCAAAATTATCACAGGTAATTTCTTTTCTACTTGTTGTTGTAATAACAAACTTCTCTTCAGGTGAAATGCCAAGTGTCTATCCAAAATAGGAATAAAATCAATTATTATCAAAAGAAAGAAATGCAACAATCAAGTTTACAAAAATATGAAAATATTGATAGTATATTATAATCTTGGAACAATTATGTTATTTGTCCAAGAAACATAAGTCTTCACATTTAAAAATTTGCCTTTCATAATTAAGTACAAATCCATAAATTACCTATTTGCTTAAAGAAGATGTTTTTTCTGCTATTATATACCACCTAGGACCACAAGTGAATAGGTGGGACAATTTGGAAATGTTTTAGCATCAGCAGGGCCTCCCAGAAACAGGACATTATTTCACATCAATGTATACATAAACTTATTTGCAGCAAAGCATTAACATAATACATGTTCATATAGAGTATGTTAAAAAAAATGTTAATAAAAAAGCACTAGAAGAAAACAGAGGTTACTATTTTATAATATTGAGGTAAAAATACTGTGCTATGCAAGGGTGTCCGTATTAAAGAATCTTTATCTATTATAACTTACCCTTCCAAAAGAATAACTTTAAAAAATTAAGGCAAATTATAAATTATGGGGGAAGGGGGTTGCAAAAGGAGACATCATCCTTAGGAGAAAAAAGTCTTCATAAATCAAGATGAAGATCAGCAAAGAGCAAAAACACATGAACAATCAAACAGAGAAAACAAATAAATGACCAATGAACATATGAAAAACTGAAATTTTACAACCAAAAAATATGAAAATTAGAAAAACAAGTTAATGTTTTCATTAAAATTTTACACATCTTTAAAATTATAAGACACGGGATCTTTCTAAAATCTAATGCACGGTTAAGAGAAAAGGCTGACTTCTGCTTCAGGTAATGAGGGACTAGTTAATCTAGACAACCTTACCACCGAAGACAACTAAAAAAATCTAGACTAATGATACTCAAGTCTTCAATAGTGATACCTAAAAACTCTTACCTGTCACTACTTAAATTAAGATGTCAACTCCTTACTCTGAATATTGACAAACTAAAGAGAAAGAATAAAGCATTTATTCTGCTTTTTCATACTAAGTGTATTTCAGGGTAACCAAACAGCTCTAGTCAAAATGAAGCAAAGTTGTTCTTTAAAGAATGCCAGCTAATAAATACAGGATAATGGCAATCAGAATATCACTATCAATGGATAGACCATCAGATTAAAACTTTATTAAGGAGGGATCCGACTGAAACCACCTAAGTCCCACTAATTCGATCTTAGCATTGAGAAAAAGGGGTGAAATATCCATTTATTATGTGCCTCTTGATGTGATGTAATATGAAGTACCAGAACCACCTATGAAGAATTCTCGGCTTCCCCAAAGAAGTTGAACCTAAATTGTGATTACAAGTCTTTAAAAATAACTTCTAGTTTACAGGATATATGGAGATAGAATGAGTTAAATTACACCATAAAAGAGCACAGACAAATCTAGAATGTGAAATATTAAAGAAAAACCTGCTTGGTTTCTTCAGCAGATCAATGTCAGGAAAAACGAAAATGAGACTGGGGGAAGAGGGTTTTGTTCAAATATACTAAATTTTAAAAGAATTGAGAAAAATAATAAAGCAAGTTCAATATAAGGACCATCTTGGGATCCTTGTTTAAACAAACCAACGATAAAGAGACATTTTTGAGATAATCAAGATATCCAAATATGGACTGTGCTATTAGATAATATTTAAAATGTTATTTTTTGATGACTTGATAATAGAAATGCATATATGAGTGAACAAACACCTGGAATATAAAATAAAAGACAAAAATGCTAGTGTGGTAAATACTTAGTAACTGTTGAATCTGGATGATGCGTATATTTGGGTTCATTATACTACTATCCCTATATATGTTTGAAGCTTTTTATTAAAAAAATTCTACTTTAAAATATACTATAATACACCAGTGGGAGAGAATAGAGGACCTTGAAAGAGATCCACACATATATACCTAGGGAGCTTGGCAAACAGGAGAGGTGACATTACAAATTGGTAGGGAAAGAATAAACTACTCAATGAATGATACTGAGACAACTAGTTCATAGAAATAGGTAAAATGAAACCCCCATCTCAACATAAACAAAAATAAATTATTGAAAAAAAGAGATAATTTTTAGAAGATAGAATAAAAGGTTTTCTGAAAATATACAAAAATTACAAGCCATGAAGGAAAAAACTAGAAAATATGAAAATATGCTCATCCTCACTAGTTAACAGAGAAATTAAAACAACTCAATTATCATTCCCATGAGGCTGTCAAAAATTTTCAATCCTGATAATATAAAGTATAGGCCTCCATATAGGGAAATTAGACCTTATACATTGCTGATAGGACTGAAAACTAGTACAACTGTATCGAAAAGCAATTTGGTGTACCTGAGTAAAATTAAAGATACTCATATTCAATGCAATTCCACCCTACAGAAATGATGCTATGAATATAAATGGAGGAAAGATTCTGTTTAATAAAAATAAAAACTGTCATTACAAATCTTTATTAAGTTTTTGTGTAATCTCTACTTTTTAGTTCACAAGGACTTTATTTCTACAATGTTCCAACTGTTAGGTCATGTGCTTTTGCATCCTACAGAACAAAATTTGTTTTTATAGTTACTATAAAACTATGTGCCAAACTGAATTTTTAAGATCTGTGCAGCACGTCTATATTTAATTATTTAATTATATTAAATAATTGTTTATATTTAATTATATTAAATAAGTGTTTATATTTAATTATTCCATACAATTTTGCCACAATTCTATTATTCAATTATGATATGTAAGGTATCTTTTTCTATGCTTTACCTATAATTCTGCATAAAAATTAGTTCTCGAATTCATAATTTTTATAGCTGATACCTGACAAAATATTTTTACATTGTTTTTATTCAAGATACACCCTTCTTTTTCCATATTTTTGATCTAAAATCTATCTTACCAGAAATAAACTAGTCTTTCAAGCATTTGTACTACCTTGGCCTTGATTACAGATATATTTCTGACTTTCTCTACATGAAAGCAGTATAATATTCTATTCGGGCATGAGTCTTGATAAAGCTTTTTCATTTTTATAAAAGCACTTCAATTTCACCTTCTTCTGGGCTGTTAAAGCATATGGATCTGCCTTTAATGAATAATATAAAGTACCTGCCCTTCATGTCTTTAGGTCAGCTGCAAACTATCTGCAGCCTAATTTCTCTCAAAAGTCAATTTCACCCTTGCATTAAGTCAGTCGGAAACTAAATACTTCAATACACTGCTATGAAACTGCAAACTAGCCTTTAAAGATTTGTGCTTTGGCGTTATATTCAATGGCTCTGCTCCTGGAACACTCATATGGCACTTGAGAAATCTCTACAAAACCTCAGGTGGTAACTGGTTAAAGCAGCTTGCACTACCCTAAATAACACATACTCTAACTTGCATTAAAGGACAAGAAAAGCAGCAGCCTTCCCTATCTGTAAGGATGTTGTCCATTTTAACGCTCAGGATTTGGGAGGAATCTAGGGAGGAATTTTGCTAAAATCAAAGCTTTACTGCCCTAGCAGTGGGAATGTTTTTATTTTATGGATATTGTAGATTTTCTAACAGTAATCTTTACTTCTTTGTTTTGACTTCTAAGAAATTCAAATCTGTTTCATGGCTCAGCACTGGTTTAAGATATTATAAGGTGAGTTCTCATTTATTAACTCTCCTCAGGTTACTATTCCATTCTTTCTGACATCTATCTTTTTTTACTTTTTTCCCCTTTCATCTTTTGGAATTTTTAACAAAATGTACCCCATGTATAAAATGTTTTCTTGAAGGAAGAGATTAATAGCTATAAACTATTAGGTAAGGCTCCTGCCTCCGAGGAGCATAAAGTATTTAAAAAAAGTACAATGGTGTAACTGCCAGGGTAGGGTAACAAGGTATAGAGGAACCATACAAAGGAAAAAGTAGGCATTTCCTCAAAATTGGGGTTGGAGAGGAGGGTTAGCACATAAGGGATTTAATATCTGGACATATTTAAGAACTAACAAAATGAGTCATTTCCTAATCTTTGATTCTGCAAGGACACAAGGGCTCAGGTGAATCAATAGCTGCTTACCACAGGTCTAAGGCTTCTTCCAGATTTACCCTTTCCTCTTCCTCTTGACTGTAACCTTTTTTCCACTAGGTAAGTTTTCCCTCAAATAACAGTTTTGGATCCATAATACTTTATGGCACTACAAACATTATTGGTTTATGTTTTAATGAAAAACTTTAATTTAGCGCACTATTTTTCCTCTTCCGCCTAACAAGGAAAATGAAGGCTTTGGTAGATCATGTGGGCATTGTGGATGTTTTAAAAAAATTTAAAAATTAAAAAAAAAAAAAAAAAACTCCAAGATTTAGAATCAAACGTACATAGATTCCAATCCTGATTTTACTGCTCATTAACTGTATAACCTTGGACTTTAATTCAGTAATTTCATTCAGTTTTTCATGTATGTAATGTAGACAAGGTTATGGGATTAGGTGGCATAATCTAATGATGCTTTAAAAAGCAAATTCTCAAAAAAAAGTAGGCTTCCTTTTCTTTATCTTAATAGCTCCTCTCTCACTGCTCATCAAATTTAACCATCTGTTCTAGCAGAAAAAAAGTGGGAAAGAGGTAAAGTATTAGTCAAAGGAAATATTTTCCTTGGTTTTCAATTTAAAATATTGAAGGACTAGAATAAATATCTCGGTTCTCCATAACAAAGAACTTCATTTGAGGCGTTATGGCAGAAAGTATATGAATTCTGGGTCTGAATCCTAGTCTGACTGTACTATTTGACTTAAGTGAGTTGCCATCTCCAAAAGTGAGTTTCCACTTCTGTAATAAGAGGCTAATAATACCTTCTCTATCTAACAGTTACTGAGACTTCTCACAGGGAAGAATTTATTTCTAGAGGGAAGGTAAATTAGTACAACTTGTCTGAAAAGCAATTTAAAACTATGTATCAAGAGCTTTAAAAAAATGTTCCTGATCTTTGATGTAGGAATTTCACTTCTAAGATTCTAAGCTAAAGAAAAATAAAGAAATGGAAGACTGTATTTAAAGACGTTTATCATGTCATTACTTAAAATTGAAAGTTATATAAATGTTAACAAAAAGGGAAGATTTGGTTATGTAAATAGTGATACTAAACAGACCATTTCAAACTTTATAAAGACTACTTGCATTAAAATAGAAAAGTACTGACATTATTAAGTGAAAAAAATAGACTATAACCACCAAAATATGATGTAGACTTTGGGTTGTGAGTACATAATGCAATATACAAATGATGTATTATAGAATTATACACTTGAAACATGTTATTAACCAATGTCACCCCATAAATTTAACAATTAAAAAATGTGGGGTAAAGATCGAAAGAAATAACCCCAAGTACCAACAGTGATTAGAAATTTTACAGTGAGTAAAAGTTTCTCTCTGGCTCTATATTTTCTTTAATGTGCTGATATTTTTACAATAAAAATAATAAACATAAAGAGTTTCCTTTTTGTTGGATGGTTCTGAAAACAAAATATTCATCAAAAAAGAAGCATTCTTTCATTCACCCTTCAAACACATGGAAATCTACCATATCAAGGCAAAGAATGAACTAAGTTTATACATTTTTGTCTTCATTCAAATATTCATTCTAATTTTGGCATTTACTATGAGCCAGGCACAGTTCTAGAAACTGGGAATACAGCTGTGAACAAGTTTAACTCCCTGGTCTCACGTCGCTTGTATACTACGGGTTTGATTTCAATCATTTCGGCAACTATGGTTATGTCTCAAACAGTACTAAATCATCAGCCTACTCAAGATAAAAGTTTTACGCAAACTTCGTTTTCCTTGATAACTAAGAGTTCTTGAGAGCTTAACAAGAACCTCAATGCAGGGCATGACAATATCCCTTCTTTAAAGCTCAGGCACCACCACCACGTCACATCTATAAAACACTTAACAGTTTAAGGTTTTCCTACACGGTCATTAATTTTTAAAGCAAACGAATATAGTGGGTATATATACACACATATGTACGGTATATGTATACGTGTGCGTGCGTGTGTATACATATATATCCATATATACATATATGTATATATATTTAACCCCTTCTTTGGTGTTCCATAGCTACCTATGGACACCCTTCGAGTTGCTCAGGAACTCCCAAGGGCCCGAGTTCAGAAACCAGAATGGCAGCTCCACCTGCGAGACTGACTCTAACAAGTGTTCCCACGAATGAAGGACGCTGCCAGCGCGGGTTGCAAACCTTCTTGACAGGACGACTCGGGAAATTACTGCATCATTTAATGAACCTGAGGTAGATCGACTCCAGGAATTTCACAACGTCTAACCATCGCAACACAAATAGAACCATCAGGTATAACTCTGCTCTCTTCTTAAAAAATTTTTTAAAAGTTTCACACTAAAGAGACACAAGTAGCTTTCCCTCCTGGAAGATGAGCTCTAAGGCCTTAGAGTACTAAGGTCTCCACGAACCAATTAAACCCGAGGTCTTAAACCCTGTGCAGAGAGACCTCTCACAAAAGCGCCGGGGGGCAGGAGGCGGCCACGGAGGAGCCGGCCCTGCACTCCGAGACCCGGCGTAGGGCCGGCCCAAGGCTTCCTGCCGCCGGGCTACGGAGATGGCGGGCACCCGGAGAGAGAAGCCAAGCCGCCGGACCAGGGCCGGGTGACAGGTTTATTGCCCTTAGTGAGAAACTTGGGTTTCTCTTCACCCTCCCAACCCGAACTCTCCCCGCGCATCCCTCCTTCACCCCTTCGCGTACCTGGCACACAGAGGCACGGAACCCCGCGTAGTCCGAGCGCTCCTCGACCTGCACCACCTGGTCGCCGAGCTCCGACTCTTTCTCACGCCGGTCAAACAAGTACACCGTCCTGCAGCCGTCGCCTCCGCCGCCCTGTCCAGTCCCCACCGAGGGCCCGCCGCCGCCCGCCGCTGCCATATTGGGGGGAAGGAGAAAAAAACAGCAGCGCCGGCGCTCAGGGCCCAAGTGCTGGCTCCGCGCGGCGCCTTCAGCTCCAGTCCCCCGGGTGGCGCGAGGCCTCAACCCCGGCGCGCTGCAGCTCCTCCCTCGGCGGCGGCGGCGGCGGCGGCGGCGGCCAAGCAGCCGCAAGCGCGAGGATCACCCGGGAACCGATTCAAACGAGCTCCTGCCCGAACACCACGTCACTTCCGCGGCCCACCGCTCCCGTGGAGGAGGGGGCGCGCGGCGCGCTCCTCGTAGGGTCGGGGCCCGCGCCCGCTGCTGCCCACGCGAGCCTCGCAGCTCGAACCGAGGCGAGAGCCGCCGCCCCGGACTGTGGCGCAGGAGGAAGAGAGGCCGCCAGGCGTCCCGAGGAGGCGGGGCGAACCCCGCAGGCCGCGCGGGCCGGGGCGGGGCTTCGGTGCCTGGAGCCCGCCTCTTTCGTCCTCGCGAAGTTGGAGGGAAGCGCGGGCCTTCGTGGACGCCTGCGCTCTGGGGGGCGACCCAATAGCTGAGGCGGCAGAGGCAGTACCGGGAGCCGCAGGGGTGGCGTCGGGTGACTATTTTCTCACGAGCGAAAGGGTCCCGCCTCGCTATTCCCCCAACCGAGCCTGCACGGCCTCGAGCTCGCGGCGCTGCTTCGGCTGTGCCCTCCGCGGCCGGGTCGCGTGAATCCAGCGGCGGGAAGTGTCGGCTCACAGGCCTCGCTGGCTGAAACTTGCACCACAGCAAGCACATGGATCCTCAAGGACAGAAAACACGCCAAGAGACCCTGCAACACCTTTTTCGCCGCATTTCCTAGGGGTTCGATGTGGGCTCTAGTGTGGGCCATACAAACAAAGTTGGTCCCTGAGAACGACGGAACCAAGGTTCTGTGACCAACGCAGTCTCCTTCGGGAGGCCTCCGAGGGTCCCGGAGCGCTGACAGCGTTCCCGTGGCTGGAGTATCTCTCTGCATCTGAATCTTCCCACTGTACGCCTTCACCTCCACCTCCGCTCCCGTGTTGCTGAAAACTGTGAATGAGAACACCTATGCCGAAGTTACTAGAATTAAATTAGCATTCTTAAAATGCTTTAACATATAGTATACTTTGAATAAAAGCCTTTGTGTTTCATTAAATAGCCTTAAAGTGGGCGTGTAGTGCCCTAACTAGGCAAAATACTGTCATCGTTGGAGTTCTAGGTTTAGTCATTCACCCGGCAATTCTTAAAAACATTTAGTGAATATTTTGTACTTGAGGGTAACATGTAGATTCACTAGCAGACTGGGGTATTTTTCAATTCTCCAATCGAATCTTTTGGGTAATTAGTATATTTTGTTTTACTAGGTTTGCCTAAATCTTTATGGTTAGTTATGTGGGTAGTCCTCATATCATTAGTGTATCTTAGAAACCTAGATTTGCTTGTCCATACAAAGATGTTCCAGAATCAGTCTGTGTGGCTAGACAAAGATATTACAGGTAGAACACACGATTGGAACAAAAGTGTAAAGGCATATGTTTGGGTGAACAAATAATAGGCCTGGAAGTGGGGAGAATGGAGCAATAGGTAGTGGGAAACAAAATTGGGCAACTTGATAAAAAAAGATAAGTTGTGGCCAAATGCCATTTATATTCCTGAAGGGAGACTAGGAGTGAGGCAAAAATCAAAGTAACCCTCAACGCCTATGGGATTTCTTACACGTCTCATGTTTTACCTTTTGAGTTAAAGTAAACTTTCCATTCTGTTCCATTATGTAATGGTGTTTGATTTAAATAACTCAAGAAAAATACAAATCTTAGTTAATGGGTAAAATGAATTGCCTTTCTATTTCATCAAATTGGGACAAGGTTTGGAAGTTCACCGGCAATTTCTCATTTCTCTGCAATACCAAATTATACAAATACATGAATACAAACAGTAACTCTTGTCTTTAGAAGAGATTTCAGGATAATTACTAGGAAGAGAAAGATTCAAAATGCTGCCAGAGGAGTGTACTACAACATTATGAGCAAGTATTGGTGGAAATGATATCTATTTGTTGAGAAGTCAAGTTTTAATCAGTGTCTTTTATGGCAGTATGGCAATCTGAAACAGCCTCAGAACCATTTGCCAGTCACTTTTGCTCTCAGAAAGAAACTCCTCAAATAACTTTTTTAGCAAAGAAATGATGTGTGTGTGTCCTTTATTTAATTTTTATCACAAGTAGTAGTTTGAAATGACCCAGTTCCACAACTAGTTCTCTATAAAATTAATTTTTATTTTCATTAGCCATCTTACATAGAAAATAAATATTTATGTCACTGTATCAGTTATCTATTGCTACCTAAGTTATAGTCTGTGACAACGAGACAAGAAAGCACACCCTACCCCAAAACCTAATGTCTTCTTGCACAGTTCCCCAGATCTTCCCACCCCAGGATATGGCCCCTTTGAGGTGATATACCACAGACCCAGATCAGAGGGGCTGAGAGGCAGTGAATAATAGCTCTTTACGTCCGCAATTAAAAATGGTTTCCAATAAAACTATATTGTGAAGAATGGGAAGGAAACAGAATGGAAAAGATGAAAAAGTCAAAGAGGTAGAGCCTGAAATTTTGCAGTGGAAAATGTATAGGACTGATGTGTAGTAAATGGGAAGATAGAGTATTTCTTAAGTGGAAGATATATGCAGATACTGACAATACTTGAAAACATGAAAATTTAAATTGTCCAGAGTTAAATGAAGTATTTAATTCTCAAAAGCTGGTAAAGAAAAAGATGGTACAAAAAAAACATCTTTATCTGACAGTAAATCTAATGATAGCTAATCAAAGAAGAGATGCTGCTGACAAACCAAGAAACTTTCACAGCATTTTTGATCCTGAACAAATAATTGGTGTCATAGACAGTAGTGGAGAATTAATGTTTCTTAGAAATGGAAAGATGCAGATCAAGTAGACTTGGTGCTGGCAGAGGCAAATATAAAAGTGTCCTCAAATTGTAATTGCTTTTTATGAAGAGATAAACTTGGCATTCTTGTTCAGAAGATGCTCAATAATTGTTTATATATACATACATATATATGGTTTTATGATTTATTAGTGTGAAAAATAATTACATTCTAATGAAAATTAAGTTTGATTTGTTCGTTTTGAATAGTATAGAGGGGATTATTGGGTTGCTGTTCATTTTTGTTTTTTTTTTTTTACATTCACCAAAACAAAGTGACATTTCACAACGTGAGCAAGTCTATGTTGTTTGGGGATTCCATCACTCTGAGCAACACAAGAAACAGATCACCTCAAGTTAAAATGAAAATCTTCCTGAAGATATAACCTTTCAAATGAAAAAGATAATTCTGTAATTAATTGGACAATTTAAATATTAAGAGTTTAATTGGATAATTTAAATATGATGTAAATAATTTAAATTGGACAATTTAAAGCAGCCTTATTAGAATTCCTACCTACAACTATAGTCATATAAATGCAAGTTTATTTGCAAAACTCCCTGAAAGGAAAAATTTTTACTACCGACAACCTCCCACTCAGACGAGAAAACTAAACAAATACTGGTGTGTCTAATTAGCCAAACAAGGCTTAAATGGGCATTTAAATTTCCTTCTAGAGAACCATTCCTTTACAAAAAGTTGATATCCTTGTGCTATGTATATTGACTAAAAGATCATGATTCATGGAATGTCTTTGCTCATGAAACTAATCATGATGCTACTGTTTAGCATCTAGTGGCCTTAATTAGTGAACAAACTTTTGCAATCTAACTTATTGATCTGTATGTTTCAGTTTTTTCCCCAACACATTCCTTACATATAGGCTCAGTCTTTTCAGTATTTGTGTTACAGGTTCAGCAGAAGTCAGGAAAAACTAACTTTGTAGTGATCAGAATGTGATAGGACTGTATATTACTTACTTTATTGTAAATTTAACAGTGTTCAGTAAATAGTTTTACATGAAAAAAAAAAGCTTAGTATCTTCAAACAGGAACCATTTATTTGCTCATGATTCCATAAATTGGGCTGAACTTAACTAGGCAGTTTTGCCAGTCTCACCTGAGATCACATAAATAGCAGCAGTCACTTGGCAGCTTGACCATGGTTGATCCTTGATGGTCTCACATGGCTGGCAATTAGCTGAGCCTGTTGAGAACTGAAGCTCAGTTCTCTTCTATTAGTCATCTCTAATAGCGTGGCTTTTTATTTGGCTGTCACAGAATTTCAAAAGAAAAAGCTCCAATGAGCAAGTGCCTATCAAAGCTCTGCTTGCTACACTTTTATTGATATCACTGGCCAAAGCTAGTTACATGGCCAACTCCTTGAGTGGTTCCCTCCCAACAACAGATAGAAACTTACAGAAAACGCTGCTGATTTGGAGAGTGTTGATATCTGTGTACTGTGGTGACACCAGCTTGAAAAAGCATTACAAATACAGGATAGTTGGCAGAAAGAAGGGGGAGAAATACAGTCTTCTTAAGATCTGCTGATAAGATTTCCCCAAAAAATACCTAGAAAATAAAAGGCAAGCAAAGTCAGTTTTTAAATACTCCAGTCTTCTCAAATTTGTTATTTTTTAAGTATACACTTTTTTCCCCCCAGAAAATGTAACGACAGCTAAAATACTTACTTTCTGTAATACGGTTTATGATTCTGAACCCCAGTCCACCAGACTGGTAGAGAACATCTTCTGTTTCCAATTTTAACAAGTTCCAAGCTTTGGGTGGTGAGGGGAGAGGTTCATTTATGTCTACACAGACCCCTTGGATCTGATGACTTCTTTTTGCCTTGGTGCCACTTGGGACATAGGAATCACTTGCAAAGCTTCTCTTGAACCCTTCTGACTGGATGCTACTATACAGCTATTTAGGGGAGTAGGGAATTCCATAGAGATAGTACTTACCAGCTGTAGGGGAATTTTTTTAAATTTAGACAAAATCCTTTTCTCTTCATCTTTCTTCAAGGCACTCTAAAGTCCCTTTCTCATTTTTATTCCCTCTCTAAACTCTCTACATTCTTCTAAAAACAGGTTTTTAGGAAAAAAAAAAAAGACTTTCCCAGGAGGAAAGTATCTTTTCTACCTTGCAACCAGTTTTAGTTATCAATTGCTGTATAATTACCTCAAAACCTAGTAGCTTGAAACAATCATTTTCTTAATTTGCTCATGATTCTGCAGTTTGGGCAGTGTTTGGTGGAACTGGACCTTCTCTGTTCCACCTGATATCAGCTTGGGCAGTTCTTAGAGGAGTCACTTCCAAGATGCCTTATGTATCACATGACTGGCAAGTCGGTGCTGGTTGTTGCATGAGAGCTCTGCTGGGGCCTTCAGATCTCTTTCCCATACTTCTCCTCGTGGTTAGGTTGGGTTTCTCACTGAGAGGTGTCAGGGTAGTCAGACTTCTTATATGGTACCTGGCTTCCTTACCCTAGAGCACAAAAGTGGAAGCTTGAAGACTATCTTAAGGCTGAGGACTTGCATTGACACAGCACTGCTTCTGCCACACTCCACTGATTAAAGGTGGTCACAGGGCCAACCTAGATTGAAAAAGAGGGACTACAGAACAGGCAAGAATATGAGAAGCATGGTTCTTTGGGGGCTACCTAAGTTATAGACTGTGACAAAGAGACAAGAAAGCACACCTTACAATTTTCTTGAACTGGGTAGGGAATTGGTGGGGTTAGTTAAGAGAAAACCAAAGAAGGGGGAAAAAATGGTAAAATATGTTAATATCACAAAATATATCTCTAGCCATGTAGGATTTTGCCAACTTTCTTCTGATGCATTAGCTTTAATTTCTATGTCACTTGAGGAACTAATTTTGAATAAAACATCTTAAAATGTTTTAATTACCTGTTTAATTTTGTTTTCCCTTTAACAATATATGTAGTTGAATGTTTTCTTTATATATGAAAAATGAAACTTAGCATTTGAGTTCTTGAATTGCCACTACTTCTACAAAGTCTTTGCATTTTCTTGTTCAATCTAACATTCTTATATTTATATCATGAAATATTTAATACATTTAAAAGAGTGTATGCTATCTAAATGTCTGTTAAAAGACAAACACATGCGTAGCCACCACCCAACTTAAGAAAAAGAGCTTTCCTCACACTTTGGAGGCTTTAGTACGCCCCTCCCAAAATTCCATCTTTCTGTTACTGAGGCAATCTCTATTCTGAAATGTGTAGGTATTTTTGCCTTCTGTTTACAATAGATTATTTGGTTTTTGAAAGTTTTTGAATGTATATACTGTAAAGGAAAAACAATGCGCTCCTATTTTGTGTCTCATCTACTCAATATTCTACTGCAACGCTACTTCATTTCTGGCAGCAGGTGTATGGATTTTCACATATCAAGCAATTCTGTGACATCAACTAGGCATCCTACAGCTTAATTCAATTCTGACACTATCTACTTAGAGAGAGTGTCATGTCTCTTTTCTTCACTTTTGCCCAATTGCAAATCCAGGTTGTTACCTGTGCTTCTGACCTAATGACTATAAATTGGAGGTCGCACAACATATTCCACAGGTTCAACTAATGTGTTAGATTGCTCACAGAACTCAGGAAAACAGTTTACTTACTAGATTACAGGTTTATTACGAAAGTGTTAAAATATAACAAATTTCAACCAAGTAAATTTGAAGATCTAATAGTATTTATTAAGTGATTCATGAATCAGGCATCATCCTATCTAGTAACTAGAAGTGTGCTCCAAGGGGTTGAAAAAAATGGAAGATTTTTATAGAAAGAAGGGCAAGGTAAAGGAGCTATTAAAGAAAGAAAGAAAGAAAGAAAGAAAGGATTTGGGGGAGAACTGATTTCTTTCTTTCAGGGGGTTGGGGAAGTGGGAATGGAAAGAGCCCACATGGCAAATAACCTCATTGGTGTTGACCAGAAAATTCCAGACTGGTTGATTAAGATTATGTTTCCGGGAGAGGTTGAAACTGCAGTTAGATCAGGTATTAGGTTTGGTAACATGGGCTTTTAGCATGAGCAATGCCATTTGGAGTCCGTGGGTTTCTCTTTAACAAAAGGATATAACTCAGGAACAGTTAGATAGAACAGATGAGTAGGACAAGGTATAGGGGAAGGGGCATGGAGCTTCCATGCTCCCTCTGGCCTCTTCCTTTTTGCAGAACCTCCATGTGTTGACCAATGCAGAAGTTCTTTCAGCCCTGTCCTTTCAGGTGTTCATGGAAGCTTCATTATGTAGGCATTGGCCATTGGCGACTGATTCAACCTCCAGTTCTTCTCCCTTTCAAGGATGTGGGGGTGTGGGGAAATGAAAAGTTCCAACCCTCTAATCCTAGTTGGTTCTCCTGACGACTAGCCTCCAGCCTTAGGGGCTTTCCAAAAATCCCCTCATTGACATAAACTCAGTATATACAATATACTATATTGTTTATTGCCCAAGTTTAACAGATAATGCTAAATTATTGTCCAGCAGTATAATGAAGAGTTACTGTTGCTTCATTTCCTTGTCAACACTTAAGAGTATTTTCCTTTAAATTTTTTTTTTTTTGTCCATCTGGCGAATGTGAAATAGTAGCTTATTGTAGTTGTAATTTGCATTTCCCTTCTTATAAATGTGATTGAGCATTTTCCCATATGTTTATTTCCTAGCTGTGTTTCCTCTTATGTGAAATTCCTGTTTATGCTCTGTGCTCATTTTTGAATGTGTTTATTGGCTTTTTCTATTGATTCAAAGGAGTTCTCTATATATTATGGCCACTAAATGTTGGTTGATTATATATTTTAGCATTTTCCTCCAGTTTTTGGCTTGCATTTTTCCTTTCTTTCTGAGATTTTTAAATAAACAGTAGTACTTGATCTTGATATGATCGAATTTACCAATTATTTCCATTATGATTTGTCTCTTTTGTAAAATTCCTCTACTACCAAGGTTTTTTCAAATTTTATTTTTATTTTTATTATTTATTTCCTCAAACACATGCCACCAGTTTATTGAACAAGCTTAACCTGATAGGATTCAATTTAGCTTTTTCTTCTACCACAGTCTTCAAAGGAGTTCTGCCTGACTCCTTTCTTGCTCTTCGGTGATTTCTTCAGACAGATCTCAAGACCTTAATCATTTCTAGGTACCAGAACAGTACCATTTGGTCATAATAAAAGTTCAAATCTAAACCCAGGCTTGAATCTCACAGCCACTTTAAAATTTCTTCCTCCTATCCAGCTCAAGTCCGGTGTGGGGGTTGAGACGGTGGGGACAGGGGCATGGTTTGTTCTTTCATTCTTCTTGTTTTGCCTTCTCCACTTTCCCACCTCTCCAGCCTTCTTAAGGATACTTTTTGTTGTAAATATTGCCTCTCCTTCATATTAGCATTGTGCTGTCAGTTTTGTGTCTGCATTCACTGAGACAAAGGCATAGTTGGCCACTAGCCTTTATGACCTGTGTGTTGGGAAGGTGATTTTCCTTTTTAGTTGGCATTACTTCTTGGCTAAACTGTTGCACTCGCCTCCTCACTGGCTTCCCTGGCCCCCACTCATCCCAGGCCCTCTGCCAGGTTGATGTTCACTCTGGAGGCTCCCTGGGTCCTAGTTGTAAAAACAGGACTTCCAACAAACTATCCTCTGCCCTTAAAGGCACAGGACAAAGAGAAGGAAGCCCAGGACTGGAGGTTGCAGACAAATTTTATTTTTAAAGTTTATTTTTTTCAATTTTTTAAGTTTAAGTCTTTAATTTGTATGGTGTTGATTTTTATGTATGATACTGAAAAGGAATCCAATTTCATTTTTTTAAATGAATTAATTGTCTGAGCATTATTTATTGAATAATCAGTCTATTTTTTCCCTGCTAGGTCCTGTGTAACTTTTTTTCACATACCAAATTTCCATAAATGCATGCTTCTGTTCTTGGGTTTTCTAGTCTGTTCTTCTGGTTAATTTTTCCTCCTCTCTGCTAATATTGCACTACCTTAATTGTCTAAATTTATTATGTTTTGTTAACCTATAGAGCAAACCATCTCAACATGATCTTCAGGAGTGTCATGTAGTGGTTTTTAAGTGTCGCTGCAAGAATGATGACTTCCTCCTCTTTTTGCTCAGTGTTTTCTCACTTAAGAGACACTTGAGATTGTGGTTAACTGCATTTCCATGATAGCAAAACTAATAGTTTAATTGGCAACTTAGTATATTACAAGATTTTTAAACTGATTTGTATTGATTAGTATTGTGCTTGAAAAACTGCTATTGCCTCCACATCAAGCTCATTATGAAATCCCACAAACCCTTTTCCATATTGCCCAAACTTACCCTGTGCATTCCAGCTCAATTATAGCACTAATAAATTAGGTTCCCCAATAGCATTTAAGGACCAAATTTTCTAATCACTTGCTGCTTGTTCAAAAAATTTCTCCTTCCCATACAGATTTAATGCAATTCCATTCAAAATCTCATCTGCATTTTTTAAAAGAAATAGAACAAAAAATCATCAGATTTGTATGGAAGCACAAAAGGCCCTAAATTGCCAAAGACATCCTGAGACAAAAGAACAAAGCTGGAGGCATCGCTCTGCCTGACTTCAAATTATACTACAAAGTGACAATCATCAAAACAGCATGGTTTTGGCAGAAAAACAGACACACAGATGAGTGGAACAGAATTGAGAGTCCAGAAATAAACCCATGTTTACATGGACAAATAATTTTTGACAAAAAAGCCAAAAACATACAGTGGAGAAAGGAAAGCCTCTTCAGTAAATGGTGCTGCAAAAACTGGAAAGCCACCTGCAAAGGAATGAAACTAGACTGTTGTCTATCACTACACACTAAAATTAACTCAAAATGAATTAGGGACCTGAATAGAAGACCTGAAACAAGAAATTGCATAGAAGAGAACGTAGGAAGTAAACTCAAGGACCTTGAACTTAAAGAGGATTTTCTGAATTTGACCTCAAAGGCAAGGGAAGTAAAAGCTAAAATAAATGAATGGGACTACATCAAACTAAAAAGCTTCTGCTCAGCAAAAGAAATCATCGACAAGGTAATGAGACAAGCATCGAATGGGAGAAGATATTTGCAAGCAATACCTCCGATAAGGGCCTAATATCCAAAATATACAAAGAACTCACACAACTCAATAACAACAACAGCAACAACAAACGATCCAATTAAAGAATGGGTGGAGGAACTTAACAAGACAGTTCTCCAAAGAAGACATATAAATGGCTAACAAACATATGAAAAGATGTTCAACATCGCTAACTCTTAAGGAAATGCAAATCAAAACCACAATGAGATACCATCTCACACCTATTAGAATAGCTGTAATCAACAGGACAAGTAATAACAAATGTTGGAGAGGATGTGGAGAAAAAGGAACCCTCATACACTGCTGGTGAGAATGCAAATTGGTACAACCACTATGGAAAACAGTACAGAGTTTCCTCAAAAAACTAAGAATTGATCTACCATATGATCCAGCAATCCTTCTACTGAGTATTTACCTCAGAGACTTGAAAACCCATATCCAAAAAGATATTTGCACACCGATGTTCATCGCAGTATTATTCACTGTGGCCAGGATGTGGAAGCAACCAAAGTGTCCTATGATAGATGATTAGTTAAGGAAGCTGTGGTACATATATACAATGGAATATTATTCAGCCATAAGAAGAGATGAAATACTGCCATTTGTGTCAACATGGGTGGACCTCGAGATAATCATGCTAAGTGAAATAAGCCAGACACAAAAAGTTGAAAATCACATGATATCACTTATATGGGTGATATAAACATAAAAGCAACAAATAAATAGGACAAACAGAGACTCATGGACATGGACAATGGACTAGTGGTTACCAGAGGGGAGAGGAGTAGGGGAAGAGAGAGATAAATGGGGTAAAAGGGGTCAAATATGTGGTGACGGAAAGAAATCTAACTATGGGAGGTGAACACGCAATGCAATATATATATGCCTTACTGTTGAATTGTACACCTGAAACTTACTGGAATTCGTTAAGCAATGTCACCATGAAAATAATAATAATAATAATAAATTAAAGAAGAAAAAAAAAGGAGCTTGGAAAGAGATGCTCTTTGAAGAATACCACAAGAAAACACCTAAAGATGAGACTGGAGCTGACATTTAACAAACCAGCACCTCCCCGCACCCATCAAACACAAATTATTAAAAGAGAAATTTGAACTTGGTGATGGATTATGTGTAAACATAAGGGCAACCCACTCCAAACTAGCTCAACTCCTAACTAGATTTACTTAGACTAGTGGTTACCAGAGGGTAGGGAAGAGGGGGGAGGGGAGAAGTAGATGGGGTAAAAGGGGTTAAATACGTGGTGACATAAATCTAACTATGAGTGGTGAACACACAATGCAATATATATATGCCTTACTGTTAATTTGTACACCTGAAACTTACTGGAATTCGTTAACCAATGTCATCATAATAAAAATAAATAAATAAATAAATAATAAAATAAAAATTTTAAATCTCATTTTTAAATTTTTAGAGGAAAAATTTTAAAAAGAGTATATTTCAAACTTTGTGAAAGTTACATGAATTTTAAAGTTTACTATCTTAAATAAAAAATTTTTAGAGAAAAAAAAACAAAAAAATTTCTCCTTCCTAAGTTTTCATGATTTTCACCCTGAACAAATTGAAAACATGATTCTGCTGATTTTGCATACACACATTTACACACACATTCATGCATATGGCAAAACTTTTTAAGAGGAATAAAATTGGAAACTTCCCCCTCTGAACTAGAAGTATGTGCTACTTTATCTTGTGATTTCTCTATCCCCTCTTAGCCAATTTGAGAAGCATGGCTATTAGCAGTCAGAAGCAACAGAAAAATTTTATATGTGTAAATGGCATAATTAATGTGTCCTAAAAATATTACTGTGGAAACAGTGTTTAAAAAGGACACATTTTGTGCAGACACCATTATGTACAGATTATACCTTATTTAGATGATAAATAAAGTGACAATTATTAAAAATCTATTATTATTCATTTATTCATCAAATATTTATTGTATGCCAACTAGATGGTGAGGATGCAAATCGGTCTCTATCTTCTTGGTGCTCATATTCTATAAAGGGAGAAAGAAACAATTTAGCAATTAAATATACAAAATGTCAGATGGTGATTGCTGTGCAATGGAGAAAATTTTTAAAATAAGGGAGTCCGAGGGCCAGAGGGTCACAATTTTGTAGAGTGGCCAGAGAACGTTTTCTGATAGCATGACATTCAAGCAGAAAGCTGAAGAAGGTATAGGAGCAAGTCGTAAAGGTCTATGAAACACATGTTCCTGGCTGGAGGTAAAAAAAATGCAAATATCTTGAATTTTGAATATGGTTGGCATTGTGTTAGAGAGAAATAGAGGATGAGACTAGAGATATAAATGGGGGAGAGAAGGAATAGTGGAAAGGATCTCATAGGTCACTGTGATAACTTTGGCATTCACCCTGAATGAAATGGGAAATATTAGAGGACTTTGAGCAGAGGTGTGATATGGTCTGGCTTTTTTTTTTTTTAGAGAGAAGTACTCTGACTTCTATGTTCAAGATAGACTGTAAGGAGCCAAATGTAGAAATCATCAGACCAGTCAGGAGGCTGATTGAATAATCCAGGCAAGAGATATAATAAGAGCTTGATATAGGCTTGTAGTGGTGGAGTTGAGTTGAAGTGGTCAGATTCTGGATATGTTTTGAAGGTGAAGCTGGCACATTTGCTAATGGATTGGATGTGGGGTGTGTGAAAAAGAGAGGAGTCAAGTTGATCTCCAAACTTATTGCTCCCTGGGAAGTGTAAGTGCATATTGGCATACACTTGACTACCCAGCTTCTCGATCTCTTCCTAAGTTTGGAAGATTCCCCATCATACAAATCTAGGTGCCAGACAGAGCACATCTCTGACTGAAAGTGTGGTTGCAAATGCCAGAAACTCCTCCCTCCAGTCTCCCAGGCTGCTGAGATGCACACATATGACCAATCAGATATTAATGGAGCAGCATTTGTAGCATCCAGCTGGTGGAGGCAGCAAAGGCACCCTTATCCCAGGGTTGAGTTGTGTCCACTGTGCAAGCGGCAACTGGCAATGGTGTTCTCATGAACCATTTCATGATTTTAAGTAGGCTGCTGGCTACATAGCTTTCAAGTGGGATTTGCCAATCACCCAGCAAATCCAAAAGTTACACAGTTTCCTAGTCAAATGTACTGTTTATACTTTTTAAAAAGTTCGAGATGGTTTCTTTTCCTTGTAACAAAAACCTGGAATGATACATTTAAAAATTGATATCCTTACTGTGAATGTTGTCATAATAACAATTGCCATTCATTGAGTGATTGAGGCACTTATTTCAATTACTTCTGCTAGGTAGATATTATTCCTATATTAAAAGTAAGGAAACTGAAGCATAAAGGATAAATCACTTGTCCAAAGTCATGTGGCTAGTAACTGACAGAGCTAGGACTAAAATCCAAATACATTTGGCTTCAAAGCCTGGACACTTACACACTATAGATAAGTACATTTGGGGTTCATATAGTATAGTGTATTGAGCCACTTTTCCATTAATTTAGTTCTTTATGTAACATCTGTATAGAAAGTATCATAAGTATCAAATTTCCTCGAAATCCCCTAAAACTGTAGAATTTAGTGCTGAAATATTAAGGTGTATCATTGTTTCGAAAACTTATAGTCTGGTAGGAACCATAAATATAATTCAAAAAAAATTCTAGTATTTCTTAGTATTGTTTGAAATTTGGGCAAGACTGGTTGTTTTTTGTTTGTTTTGAGCTCAATGTTTTATTTATTTTTTAAAATTTTTAATTATTATCATTATTTTGTTTTTTTAGCCCAATGTTTTATTTATTTATTTTTCAAAAAAATTTATTATTATTTTTTAACATTTTACTTTTTTATTTTTCTCCCTCAACACTCCCTTGTTTTTCTGAAAGTTTCAGTTTTAATAGATCTCTTTGATCAATTGGAAGTTGGAAGCAAAGTGCTGTATTAGCAAATACGCCAGGCTCTTCATCAGATGGAATCTCTGATCATTGAGACATTAGGTATCATGGCAGATTAGAAAGTCCACACTTTGGGTGCTCTTTTAAATAAATTAGACAAAGCATCTATAGTTACCTAAAATAAAAGGGTGATGGGTTTAAGTATGTGACACTTGCTACTTGAAAAAAATGTTACTTATCAATAAGAGGTATGGCTGAAAAGAAATAAAAGTGACTATCAGAAAAGAAACTGCAGTTTGTGAACCACTGTTATGCACTTAGAGCACTGCTTTAAAAAAATGTTGCTTACCAGTAAGAGGTGTGGCTAAAATGAAACTCATTATCAGAAAAGAAACTTATGGTTTGTGAGCTTCTGAGAAACACTCAGAGCCCTCAGGAGCATATTACTTACGCAGCACTAAAGAGGCAACATGATGTTAGGAACAAGAAAACTGAGCTAGGAGTAAGAACAGGTGCTTCCAAGTGCCAAACCTAACCCTTATCTAGCTATGCAACTAAGAGCAATTCAACAAGACTGAGCACAAGATTAATGAAGTAGAGATAAAAAAAAAAAAACGAAAAACAGACATAGAAACATAAATAACTGTGATGACTTATTGGAAGTATTAATTTGTCTATTCATTAATCCATTCTGCATTTGTTGCCAGTCATATGTCTGTCATGTCCCAGGTGCTGGGGCTTCAAAGATGAGCAAGAAAAAGCACCAACACCCTCCCATCTTCCCAAGGAGGAAGTGGCCCAGGGAATAAAGACCAGATTTCTGTGGCATTGACATTTCACTCTTCCTTCCAATGACTTCTCTCTCTCCTTTCCATGACCCTTCCTAGCTCTTTCCTTCTCTACCAACCACCTCCCTACACCATTGGTTTAACTAACTGAGCTCAATTTAGACCTTATTCCCCCAACTAAGACTTTTCTGCCCTGGGCTGCCTCTCCCTACACCACAGTCCCTGGACCAGAATGATCTTTAGAAACCTCAAACTCTGAAAATATGATTGTGTTTCCCAATCCATAGATAAAATGAAAATACAAACTATGTAAAACTATAAAATGGGTAAAATTGTAAAATGGGTAAAACTATATATAATTAAACTGCTTTTCCAAATAGTTGGCCTTGGAAAATTGAATGCAATTTAGCATCTTCTCTTCATGTGGGGACATGTGAAACTACATTTCAACTATTGCCTACACATTCATGGGGTTCATCAGTTTTCTGAAGTCTGTCCATCATCATCCCCAAATGATTCTAAAATATTGTTTATTCATGAGTTAAGAAAAGTGGTAAGATCCCTACAGGCTGTTGAGATTTTGTACTCTATCTGGACAACAATTGGAGTAAGAAGCGACTGAAGGTTTTTAACCTAGGATGGGGCACACTTAGATTTGCACTTTAGAAAGTTCTTGCTGACTGTAACATGGAGAATGGATCGCAAGGGCTTAAACTAATAATGAATTGGAAGCTGTTAAAGAAACTCAGGGAAGAGATTGTGATTCACTGCTAATGGGTGCTGTCTTTGTGGAGTGACAGAAATATCTAAAATTAGATCGTGGTGATTGTTGCACAACTCTGTGAATATACACAAAACCATTATATTGTACACATTAAATGGGTGAAATTTATGGTATGTGAATTATATGTCAATAAAGATGTTTTCAAAAAAGCAACAGGTCGAAACAAAAAACTCTCACACTTGAATGAATGAATGAATGAAGTCATAGTTGTGTTATAGACTGATATGAAAAACTTTTAGGAGATAAAAAAAGAGAGTGAGGAGAAGCAGGAGTCTAGGGTGACTCCCAGATTTAGGTGACCACTGGGTAGATGATAATGCTTTTTTTTTTTATTAAGAAGTGATCTTACTGCAATGAAGGGGTTCTGGAAGGCACAATAAAAAGGGCTGAAAGCACCCCCAAAATGTTCAAGAGACTGTGGCATTTAGGAAAGGGTGGACAAACTTTATGTGTCATCAATGCAACGGTGTCAGACTTCTTTCTGAAGAAGCCAGAAAGACTGGCTCACCATATTCAAAACATAAGTATTTAAAGGAAAAGAAAGGCAAAATTATCATGTACCAAGTTTATATTAGTCCGTTCATGGTGAAAAAAAAATCTTACACAACTATCATATTTACAAAAATCATTCATGTGTTCAGATATTGGCATAGCAAAAATCAGGAATAACACTGTTTAGAGAGTCCAGGTTTATAGGAAATTTCCCAGAGTTTATTATTCTAGAAGCAAAACTAGTTGGGATGAGCCTACTATTTTCAGTTTATCTAAAAGTAAAAAATAGATTTTTGTTCCAAACTACAGTATGTGACCTGCTTAATCATACTGGAAGAAGAACAAAATATCAGTTTTGCTTTAATAGGAGATTAGTAACAGAATAAAGCATGCACAAGATGTAAAGGTGGCAGAAAAGATGAGATTGACAGTATGTAAGTATTTAGTGGGTTGGGCATGGCAGGCATGTAAGGTAAGGAGGAAGTATTCACTGTTTTGGGTGCTCTTGTGAGCCCTGTATGATTACCAAGTGCATTGGAGGTCCTGTGATGCCACATAGCAGGCAGGTCAGTAGTTCCCAACCTTTGACTCAGGCTCCAAATAAAACATCGGTAAGGAGTCATTGCAATATTTGGAGAAAATGGAACTGAGCACCCAAAGGGGATCCTACTCAGATGGTTGCAGAAAGATATTGCCTGGCTCAAAGATCACCATCTTAAGGATTTAACAGCAGCCCAGCTTGGAAGCCTCAGTTGGTGGCAAATAATAAATAAGGTATTTTGAAGTTTCTCTATAGAGAGTCAGAGTTTACAGGAAATCACAATTTCCTGCAATAACAGTCTAAAGGCTCCACAGTTGGCAGTAGAAGGAAAATTTATACATAGGCTCTATAGAATAGCTAGATTTTGAAGCTCCAATATTCCACTTGGGATTCCTGTTGTTGCCACCGCCACCTACATCTTTAAGACTCTGTCACTTTCATGAACACAGACCCCCTCCTTAATTCCTGGCAGCTTAGGTGAGATCCTGCTGGGGCCTTCAGACTGGAGTATGCATAAGAATAACCTGTGAGGGATGTTCCAAGACCAGATATTTTGAATCAGTTGAGTTCAGGACTAAGAATTTTTAACAACTTCCAGGTGATTCTAATGAAGGCAGTTCAAATACCACATTTTAAGAAACACTGAACCGAGTGGGACAAAAAGTGTGATGAATGCAGAAAAGAATATATAGGCTGATTTACAAAAATACAGCTGAGTCATTTGCAGCTTATAGTCCTTGCCTTCAAATGGGCAGAGATCATCTTCCACTAATAATCAGTGGTCCCTCAAACATGTCTGCCTTATATCAAAGATAGTCTCCAAAACCCAGAGAGAGACACAAGTTCCCTCATAGATTAAGTTTCTATTTGCTATCTAGGTTTCACTTTCTTAATGGAGAACTAAGCTCTTCCCTGAGAACTAGATACTGCTCATTCTCCCCTTCAAGGGAAATTGGCCTGTTACAAAATTTAGAGTGCAGCATCTCCACAGGAGATACACAGATATTATAGCAAGTAGCTCATTTGCTTTTACATAATCATTTAAATTATGAAAAACAAGGACAGTATGCATTTTTCACATTCCTCAAAGTTCATATTTTTTAGTTCTAAGTACTCCTATAAATAGTTTGATTTAAGTTGAACCTAGTCAAGCCCAGGCCAGTCCCTCTTCATACACCTTCCTCCAACTTGAGGTGAATATCATTCTTGTAATTGCTCCCCTTTGCTGTACTGTGGGACTTAGCTCCTAATACTTGTGGAATGTGATCTAGAAAAGAAATATTCTCCAAAGGAAATAATAAGTTTGCAGAGATAGAACTGCCTAAATCATGCTGGATATATTGCACAAAGAGAGCCAAGCATCTCCATTCCCAATCGTACATATATCAAATGTGGATTTTTTCATGGAAGATAGTTGGAACAAAATATGCACAAATACTCTCAATTTGCATGTTTTTGTTCTTCAGTTTTCGAGTAGATATTTCCTGCTTCTACAGCTGTTGGGTGTGTCCCTCCTACTGTTCCTCTGACCTAAACCTAAAAACAGGCTTCTCAAAAAAGAAGAAAGAAGTTGAGCAGAGTCACAAAGTGACGTGCGTGCACGCGTGCGCTCACACACACACACATACACACTTTACGGAGTCCCATGAACATTTTAGATTTTTTAGATTCACAGTATCTCAACCCTTTCTATTTTAGAGAATGTTTTTGCTTTACATTGTAAAACTAAATTTATCCAAACCCGCTACTTTTTCAAAACAAAGAGAAGTTTATACTAAATAATATAGTCTCCTACTTTGCTAGCCTAAGAGAAAAACTGCTTGCATCTCAAAGCCAAATTCCTCAAGGTGTTCTAGCTCAAAGCCAACCGCAGCAGGAAGAGGAAGTACACAGTATCTTATATTCATTATAACTTTGTTTTTCTCTCCCCATGTGCCTCAGTCTTCTCAGTGTAGGAAATAACTTCTAGTTATGTGAGATAAGTTTCACTTTAGATATTTCACCAGCTGCTGAGCAGCCTCCTACCTCCACTTAAGCCATATTCCCCGTTTTCCTCTGCTTTAGCTGAATTTTTCCTGGAGTACTCCACTAGAGTCACAAACCCACTGAGGCTTTTCTATGACCTTCTAGTCAGCCAAATTATTTTCCCCAACCAGGATCTTCAATTAAACTCTAATTACGGCCTAAGGAAGTGTAAAGCAACTCTGCTAGCAGCCAGACTGTGATAAACAATGTTTTCAACAGGATGCAGACAAGCCGACAGAACAATGTTTCTAACCAAACAACACTAGACTGCAGTTGCAAAAATGACTAACAAGTCATCTGTTTTTAGAACCAAATGAGCCCAAACCCTGCTCTGTTTTCCTGAGACATCCCACTACCAGTTCTTTCTCACTAGAAGTTCATAAACTTTTTTTTCTAGAGGTATGGCCTGGAGGCCTTTTTTGGTTGGGGTTTTCACTGGCTTTTTTTTAGTTCTGGGTGACTTCTTCAAGTCTTAGAGTGACTGTCCCATAGAATTAGAGTCTCCTTAATTTTTCTTCCCCTAAAAGCCACATTTCTCACTTAGGAAACTCCTCAAGTTTCCTTTCTTTTCCCCAGGATAGAGGTTTCTTTAAGGCAAGACACCAAGATATGCCATTCTTAGTTCTCAATCACCCAATCACTCACCTTCTCCTTACGGATTGAACACATACACCACAGGGGATTTGGAGTTTGCAGTCTTCAGTATCGCTCCTTGCTTGCCAACTTTCATCAGAGGTTTCCTGCTCGATGTGTCAGAGCCACTTCAACCTTGTGCCTTCTCTGTGACCAACTTTATTCCTGGCCTGATTCAATTCCACACCTTTCTTTGCTCACCTGAGAGTGGACAGCTTCAAATAACCAGTTGTTTCACTTCTCCATATCCTAGAATGTGAGGCATTAAGGTGTAGTTATAAAAGCAGATCTGGAATTTCTTTCCGAGGGTCCAAATAACTTGGATCTTAACCCTTCTGGTACCTAGAAAACAAAGTCTCTTAAATAGACATAATCTCATCTTCCTTATTCCAAAGCTATCAGATACCTAGGGAACTGGTTTAACAACCATTCCATTTATCTCCCAGCATATTGGTAAAGTTTTGCATTCTTTATCCTTGTGAGCGAAGTACCTAAGGGTCTTCTCCTGAGGGCCTAGGCAACTAACTTATTCTCTAATTTGTGGAGAACAGACACTCTTTCTTACATCTGAAGCCAAACGATATGCAGGGAGTAATTTTTGCATGCAGGACAATGCTCGGTTTGTATCCTCTTTTAGACATAATATCCAAAGACCTCCTTAAGGTGGACTCATTTCTGCTAATGACCAGAACTAGCTGCTTCAGCACAATCACCTTTCTCCTTTCTTAGGGATTGAAGGACTTGCCAGTAAGAGCTACTCATTGTCCCACCTTCCACCACAACAGAGCTGTCACCTCCCATCATGGGCAAAACAACTCAGGGGCATTACCCATTGTAGCTTAACTCTGCAGTTGTCTAACTGGTGGATTCTCCTGCTCCAGAAATGATATTTTCCTCCCCAGTCACAGGTTGGAAGGTCTGCAAGGGATAAACCGTTACATTATCATAACCCTCTTACAGATTGGTGGTGGAGCTTGTCCCTTGCTTACTTAGTTGCTTGATATTACCCATTTATCATCCCAAATATAACTATACCCTCCCTGCCCCAACACACCACACCCTTGCTAAGTAGACCACACTCTTGGCAACCTCATTGACCAATATTCCATGCAGTTTGCATTTCCTTTTTCTCTAGTTTTGTTACATTTTACAACATTACTTAGCTCTTGAGAGAATTACCTAATTTCCTGTATATCTTTCGAAATTGCTTCATAAACTCCTAAGTCCTCATGATACTTTTTTTCTTTTTTATGTATGTACGTATGTATGTATGTATGTATGTATGTATGTATGTATGTATGTATATATGTATGTATGTATGCATTTATTTATTTTTAATTGAAGAAATGATTTAAAAAATTTTCCCCCTTTATCTCTTCCCTTCTCCCTACTCTCTGGTAACCACTAGTCCATTGTCCATGTCCATGAGTCTCTGTTTGTCCTATTTATTTGTTGCTTTTATGTTTATATCACCCATATAAGTGATATCATGTGATTTTCAACTTTTTGTGTCTGGCTTATTTCACTTAGCATGATTATCTCGAGGTCCACCCATGTTGACACAAATGGCAGTATTTCATCTCTTCTTATGGCTGAATAATATTCCATTGTATATATGTACCACAGCTTCCTTAACTAATCATCTATCATAGGACACTTTGGTTGCTTCCACATCCTGGCCACAGTGAATAATACTGCGATGAACATCGGTGTGCAAATATCTTTTTGGATATGGGTTTTCAAGTCTCTGAGGTAAATACCCAGTAGAAGGATTGCTGGTTCATATGGTAGATCAATTCTTAGTTTTTTGAGGAAACTCTGTACTGTTTTCCATAGTGGTTGTACCAATTTGCACTCTCACCAGCAGTGTATGAGGGTTCCTTTTTCTCCACATCCTCTCCAACATTTGTTATTACTTGTCCTGTTGATTATAGCTATTCTAATAGGTGTGAGATGGTATCTCATTGTGGTTTTGATTTGCATTTCCTTAAGAGTTAGCGATGTTGAACATCTTTTCATATGTTTGTTAGCCATTTATATATCTTCTTTGGAGAACTGTCTTGTTAAGTTCCTCCACCCATTCTTTAATTGGATCGTTTGTTGTTGCTGTTGTTGTTATTGAGTTGTATGAGTTCTTTGTATATTTTGGATATTAGGCCCTTATCGGAGGTATTGCTTGCAAATATCTTCTCCCATTCGATGCTTGTCTCATTACCTTGTCGATGATTTCTTTTGCTGAGCAGAAGCTTTTTAGTTTGATGTAGTCCCATTCATTTATTTTAGCTTTTACTTCCCTTGCCTTTGAGGTCAAATTCAGAAAATCCTCTTTAAGTTCAAGGTCCTTGAGTTTACTTTCTACATTCTCTTCTATGCAATTTGTTGTTTCAGGTCTTCTATTCAGGTCCCTAACTCATTTTGAGTTAATTTTAGTGTGTAGTGATAGACAACAGTCTAGTTTCATTCCTTTGCAGGTGGCTTTCCAGTTTTTGCAGCACCATTTATTGAAGAGGCTTTCCTTTCTCCACTGTATGTTTTTGGCTTTTTTGTCAAAAATTATTTGTCCATGTAAATATGGGTTTATTTCTGGACTCTCAATTCCGTTCCACTCATCTGTGTGTCTGTTTTTCTGCCAATACCATGCCGTTTTGATTATTGTCACTTTGTAGTATAATTTGAAGTCAGGCAGAGTGATGCCTCCAGCTTTGTTCTTTTGTCTCAGGATGTCTTTGGCAATTCAGAGCCTTTTGTGCTTCCATACAAAACTGATGTTTTTATTGTTCTAATTCTTTAATAATACAATGGGATTTTGATGGGGATTGTATTAAATCTGCATAATGCTTTAGGTTATATGGCCATTTGAGCTATGTTGATTCTTCCAATCCAAAAACACGGAATATCTTTCCATTTCTTTGCATTTTTTTAATAGGGTCTTATAGTTTTCATTATATAGGTCATTCACATGTTTCGTTAGATTTATTCCTAGGTATTTTATTCTTTTTGTTGCAATTGCAAAAGGAATTAGTTTTTCCACTTCTTTTTCTGACACTTCATTTTTAGAGTAAAGGAACTCTATGGACTTTTGAACACTGATTATGTATCCAGAAACTTTACTGTATTTGCTTGTTGTTTCTAGTAGTGTTCTTATGGAGTCTTCAGGGTTTTCTATATAGAGAATCATGTCATCTGCAAATAGTGATAGTTTGATTTCTTCATTTCCTATTTGGATGCCTTTTATATATTTCCCTTGCCTAATTGCACTTGCTAGGCCCTCCAACGTTATATTGAATAACATTGGTGATAGTGGACAGCTGTGCCTTTTTCCTGTTCTTAGAGAGAAGGTTTTTAGTTTTTCACCATCAAGTATAATGTAGGCTTTGTCATAGATGGCTTTTATTATGTTAAAGTACTTTGCTTCTATACTGATTTTGAGTGTTTTGCTCATAAATGGATGCTGTATCTTGTCAAAGGCTTTTTCTGCATCTATTGATATGATCATATGGTTCTTATTTAAAAATTTGTTTATGTGGTGTATCACATTAATTGATTTGCATATGCTGAACCATCCCTGTGCCCCTGGGATGAAGCACACTTGATCATGATGTACAACCTTTTTAATACGTTGCTGCATTCGGTTCACTAGTATCTTATTTAGGATTTTTGCGTCTGTGTTCACGAGAGATATTGATCTGTAGTTTTCATTTTTTGTGTGTGTTATTTTTACCAGGTTTTGGTATCAGAGTAATATTGGCCTCATAAAATGAGTTGGGAAGTTTTGTGTCTTCTTCGACTTTCTGGAAGAGTTTGAGTATAGGTATTAAGTCTTCTTTGAATGTTTGATAGAATTCACTGGTGAAGCCATCTGGTCCTGGACTTTTACTTCTTGGTAGGTTTTTGATGATTGTTTCAATTTCCATACTGCCAATAGGTCTATTTAGATTTTCCAGTTCTTTTTGAGTCAGTCTAAGAAGGTTGTGTTTTTCTAAGTACTGGTCCATTTCTTCTAGGTTATTAAATTTGATGTTACATACTTTTTCATAATATTCTTGTATGATCCTTTGTATTTCTGTGATGTCAGTCGTAATTTCCCCTCCTTTGTCTCTGATTTTGTTTCTCTCTTTTCTTTAGTGAGTCTAGCCAGGGGTTTGTCTATTTTACTAACCTTCTCAAAGAACCAGCTCTTTGTTGCATTTACTTTTTCTATTGTTTTTTTTTTTTGTTATCAATTTCATTTATTTCTGCTCTAATTTTGATGATTTCTTTCCTTCTGCTGACTTTAGGCTTCATTTGTTCTTCCTTTTCTAGTTTTTAAAGATGAAGCGTTAGGTGGTTTATTTGGGCTCGTTCTTGTTTTTGGAAATAGGCCTGTAATGATATGAACTTTCCTCTTATGACTGCTTTTGCCGTGTCCCCACATTTTGATATGTTGTACTATCATTATCACTTTTTTCTATGTATCTCTTCATCTCTCTTTTTATTTCTTTTCTGACCCAGTTATTCTTTAGTAGTATGTTGTTTAATCTCCATGTATTTGTGGTTCTTTCTACTTTCTTTATACAGTTGATCTCTAGTTTCAAAGCATTATGATCAGAGAATATGGTTGCTATGATTTGAACCCTCTTCTATTTGTTGTGGCTATCTCTGTGTCCCAGTATGTGGTCGATTCTTGAGAATGTTCCATGTGCATGGGAGAAGAATGTATAAGCAGCTGTTCTGGGATGGAAGGCTCTGTAAATGTCAATTATGACCAGTTGTTCTAAGGTGTCATTTAAGGACGTTATTTCCTTATTGATTTTCTGTTTGGATGATCTGCCCATATCCGACATTGGGGTATTTAGGTCTCCTACTACAATAGTGTTTTGGTCCGTTTCTCCCTTTAGTTCTGTTAGTAATTGCTTTACATATTTTGGGCTCCCTGATTGGGAGCATAGATGTTAATAAGTGTTATGTCTTCTTGGTGCATACTTCTCTTTATCATTATGAAGTGTCCCTCAGTGTCTTTACCTTTTTTATTTTGAAGTCTATTTTGTCTGATATTAGTACTGTTACTCCCGCTTTTCTCTGAATGCCATTTGCTTGAAATATCATTTTCTACCCTTTCCCTTAGAGTCTGTATTTGTCTTTGGAGCTGAGACGTGTCTCCTGGAGGCAGCATATGGTTGGGTTTTGTTTTTTGATCCATTCTGCAACTCTGTGCCTTTTTATTGGTGAGTTCAGTGCATTTACATTTAGGGTAATTATTGAAATATGAGGTTTTCTTATAGCCATTTTATCTTTTGCTTTCTGGTAGCTCAGTGCTTCCATTGCTTCCTTGTCCTTTTGTTTCTGTTTTCTTTATTTTGGTTGTTTTTTGTGGATTTCCCCTCTGGTCCTTCTTGTTTTATGTTATATACTTCGATTCTGAATCTTTGGCATGTGGTTACCTTTACAAATATGTAAAGAATACGCACATATATATAAACACACACACACACACAGTCGTCCCTTTTCTTCTGCATGTGCTTTATCTCCATTCCCCTTTTGAATTTGGACCTTTGAATCCTCCCTTTTTCAGTCATTGTTATCTTAATTTGTTTCTATGTATGCTGAACGTTTATTACTATCTTACTATAGCAAATCTCTTCCAATTTTTAAGTTTAATGCCCTGTTCCTAATTAGGGTTGGACTCCTCTGCTTTTATCAGCCTATTAGTTACCTTACTCCTAATTATGTTTCTTTTTTGTTTATTTCTTTTAGGTGAGCTGACTCCTTACAGTATTTCCTGTAGTGCAGGCCTCGTAGTAGAGAATTCTTTCCATTTTTGTATGTCTGGAAAGGTCTTTATTTCTCCTTCACATCTAAAGGAGATATTAGCTGGATACATTATTCTTGGCTGGTAGTTCCTTTCATTTACTAGTTTGAATATGTGATTCCACTTCTTTCTGGCTTGTAAGGTTTGTGCTGAGAAGTCCGACCATAATCTAATGGCTTTTCCTTTATAGGTTACTGTTTTCTTCTTCCTGGCTGCCCTGAGAATTCTGTCTTTGTCATTGATTTTTGATAATTCTAATACAATATGTCTTGGTAAAGGCCTTTTTTGGGTTCAGGTAATTGGGCGTTCTGTTGACTTCTTGAGTTCCAAGCTCCAGCTCATTCCTTAGATTTGGGGAATTCTCCTCAACTATTTTTCTGAAATGCTTTCCAATCCCTGTTCCTTTTCCTCCCCTTCAAGAATGACCATTATTCTTATGTTTCTCTCATGATGGTATCAGCTAGTTCTTGTATTTCTCTTACATTAATTTTCATTTTTCGATTTCTCTTTTTCCTACTGATTTATTTTTAGATTTCTATCTTTGATATCACTGATCTTTCCCTCCATATGGTCGACTCTATTTCCCTAGCTCGTTATTTCATTTTTCAACTCTTTCAGTGTGCTCTTTATCTCCAGAAGCTCTATTTGTTTCTATTTGAGGGTTTCAATCTCAAACTCATTCTGCTCATCTAGTTGTTTTTTCAATTCCTGAAATTGTTGGTATGATTCATTTTGGAATTCATTGAGTTTTTTCAGAAGTACCATCCTGATTTCTCTGTCATTTAAGTCGCGTATTTCTATGTCTTTAAGCTTATTTTCTGGAGATTTTTCTCTTTCTTTCTGAGATGTCTTGTCCCCTTGGTTGTTCATGGTGTTTAATGTACTATTTCTCTGCCTGGGCATTAATGTAAGGGTATTTTGATTTTTTTCCCAAAAGATTTATTATATAATGGTCCCTAGCTTATTGCAAAAAAGGTATTTTTCTTTTGGTGTCCAGTATGTGGCATCTAAACTACTTGGATCTCTGCTTTATATAAAGTTTTAATAATATCTTTTTCTTTCTTATGGATGTTCAGTCATACTTGCTAACCTCAGTCTCAGTTCCTGTCAGTGTTAGTGACAGTTTTGGTAGTGTTTGCTCTGATTCCCCTGGTGTTCTGTGGTGTTTGGTCTCGGAGGGTATATCAGGAGTGGCCCTCTGCATTGGGGATGCGTGATGCTGCTCAGCCTCAGTTTTGTTACCAGGGCCGGTAAAAATCAACTGTTGTTTCTCTGCTATCCCCACCTTTCTGTCATCTTCGTTTCTCTCCCTCTGCCCTGATGATGGGCACTGCCACTGGCCATGGGGAACTCACAGCTCTTCCAGGCAGGGCTGTTCAGGGAACTTCCCACTCCTTCTCCCCTTTCCCTCCTTCTACAGGGAGCTCTGGCTGCAAAAGGCAGCTTTTTTGTTTCTCCCAGTCCACCATCTGACACCCAGGGTTCTGACTAATAGTAGCTCTTATGTGCAGATCCCATGCTCAGATGTTCTGGTGTGTAGTTTGGGTGTTTTTTGTTGAGTTTTAGATCTTCAGCTTATTGTTGTTTCAAGGGGAGAGATCTGGGGATGTCTGTCACTCTGCCATGCTTCTAATGTCACTCCATAGTCCTTTTATTGATTCAAGTTGTTTTCCTGGGATATCTCTTTTTCTCCTACTGAATGTTTTGACACCCAAGTGATACCACATGGAGAAAAGTCTTATAAACACCCATGAAAGTCAGCAAATTATAATAGTTAAGAGTGAAGTTCTGAAGTCAAACTGCCCGATTCTAGCTCTGCCATTTTCTAAAGAACTTTACCATTTATTATTGAGAACTTAGTAAAATTACTTAACTTTTCTGGTTCTCAGTCTATCAGAGATAAAGTAAATAAAAAATAAGTAAATTATGGAAACCTTAGTAATATAATTTGTATGGTAGATCTGATTAATATATCAAATTATATGTCCTAAAAAGAGAATCACTTTTCTTTCAGTTGTCTGTGAACATTCACAGAAACTATTAAACCACAAAGAAAAACCTCAGCAATGTCTAAATAGTAAAGAGTTAAGATAGCATTCTTTGGTCACAATGCAATATAATAGAAATTAATAAAAAATTAGAGGGACAAAATTCTATCTATATAGAAATTTAAAACTATTTGAAACAGTGTTACAACAAAGAGGAACCACCAACTGAAATTGTAGACAATGAAAACACATTGCATATAAACTTGTGGAGTCTCTTGCAAGCATTCTCCTGTGCTTCTGTGCCTCTGCCCCCATGCTCCTCTGCTCCCAGTCTCTTCGGATCACAATGCAAGAAGAAATCACCGTGCTCATCATTGACAATGGCTTTGACATACGTAAAGCTGGCTTTCCTGGGGATGATGACAGCAAGTCATGTTCTCGTCTATTGTTGGGGTGCCCAGGGTGTCATGGTGGGCATGGGGCAGAAGGTCCAGAGCAAGCATGGCATCCTTACCCTGAACTACCTTATAGAACATGGCATAATCATCAACTGGGACACCCATGGTGAAGATGTGATACCATACCTTCTACAACCAGTTGTGTATACCTCTTGAGGAGCATCCGATGCTGTTGACTGAGGACCCACTGAACCCCAAAGCCAGTGGAGATCATATTCGAGACCTTCAACACCCAGGCCATGTTTGTGGCCATCCAGGCCTTTGCTGTCTCTGTATGCCTCTAGCCACACCACTGGTTTTATCTTGAATCCTAGGAGATGGGGTTATCCACACAGACTATCGCTGCCCCATACCATCTGTGTCTGCACCTGGCTGGCTGGCCAGGACCTTATAGACTACCTAATGAAGATCCTCATGGAGTGTGGCTACTGCTTCACCACCACAATTGAGTGGAAAATCATGCATGACATCAAAGAGAAGCTCTGCTATGCTGCCTTGGACTTGGAGCAGGAGACAGCTACCACTGAGTCCCAATGGTTCTGTTCCCTGGTGTCCAGAGGTTCTCCTCCAGCCCTCCTTTCTGGTATGGAGTCCTGTGACATTCAAGAGACCACTTTTAACTCCATTATGAAATGTGATGTTGACATCTGGAAGGAGCTGTACACCAACACAGTGCTGTCTGGTGTGAACAGCGTATACTCTGGCATCTTTGATAAAAGGCAGAAGGCGATCACAGCCCTGGCCCTCAGCACAATGTAGGTCAAGATCATCACTGCTCCTAGATGCAAGTGTGAATCAGGGACTTTACTCTGGCCTCGCTGTCCACCTTCCAGCAGATTGGATCAGTATGCAGGAATATAAGTCAGGCCCCTCCACTGTCCATTGCAAATGCTTCCAAATGGACTGTAAGCAGATGTGTAGCATTTGCTGCATGAGATAATTCAGAAGTATACATTTGCCTCACCTCATGCTAGCCTCATGAAAATGGAATAAATCTTTAAAAAGAAATTTGTCCTCGAAGCTTGTATCTGATACAAGCTGGATTATAGAGCTTGTTGTGGGTTTTGCTGTTGTATTCAAGTTAACTGTTCCCTTGGTATATGTTTAGCACCTTGCGTATACCTTTGATTTAAACCCTCAATACATGCAGCTGGGTCAATTCCTGACTGAAGTGAGAGAACCTGTAAATGGAAGAGAAATCCATTGTCTTGGTGAGTGAGAATAAGTGAAACTATTAAATTCTTGATCTGTGCAAGGTATTAATATGTAAGAGCTGGCTATTCCAGGATATCTCTAGAGTCTGGCAAGAGATCTTGAATCAGCTGTCATTTCTGTCTTGCAAGTCTAACAGTGTTGGGAAAGTCCAAGGCTTTGAATCCAGTTTCCTTTTTTACCTGGTGGTTTCCACCAGAACTGTGGGGTATTACTTGCCATGGATTGGAGAATTGTTTACATTTACACCTGTAAATTTACCCATCCTTTTAACTTATGTAAAGTTTTATATGTAGATCTTAACCCATTTCTCGTTTATCCCAAGACTACTCACAGGTGGCACTTGCAGCTGCTGTGTTTACCCCGAGGTAACTTGCGGATTACAGTCCTAACTTTTATTCCCAAAGTTTGCACTGAAATATCTCACTTTTACGATTATTTTCCCATTGCTCTAGTATGTCAATAGTTTTGGAAACAAATTACATCATTCTATTTATAGCATTTTGTTTTTAGTAGTGGTATTTCCACTTACAAAATGCAGTAATTCTTGATTGCTGAAAATGTCAAATCCTAGATGTTCTACTTTGTGCTGTTTTGTGCTTTGAAATTTACCACACGAAAAAAATTATTAAATACTGATCATCATATACATTTCTATTACATTAGGATTAGAGACAAGTTCTGTTTAGAAATAACTCCAAGAACCATTGTTATATTTTTTTTCCACACCGAAAAATAGTCAGATTTGCTTCAGCCTCAAAGAACGTGTTTATGTAAAATTAAATTAATGCTGGCAATGAGCTGCATTTTTTTCTAAAGGAGAAATGGTTTACTTCTTTAAGTGATAACAACAAATTTTTATTTTCTATTATCAGGTTAGAACATTAGGCTCCATTAGAACATGTCATTGTGTGACGAAAATCAAAAGCTTAAACAAACAGAAAAAAACACTTGTGGAATATTACTAAGGTAGAACCCATAGGAAAATTCATAGTCTTACATACTTACAATAAAAAAAGAATTAAGACAAATTAATTAAGAATCTAATTCAAGAGGGAGTTCCAGTCAAGATGATAGAGTAGGTAAACGCTGTGCACGCCTCCTCCCATGACAGCATTAAAACGGCAACTAAATTATGAAACAGTCAATGTAGACAAAGAGCTGAAGACTAGCTGAACAGAACTCCTATAACTGGGGATATAAAGAGGAGAATGTAGCGAGACTGGTAGGAGGGGCAGAGGTGCGAAGTGTGCTGGTCCCACACCCATGTATAGTGGTTAAGCATCGGGAGAGATATCTTGGCTGTGGAGGCACCCCTGGAAGAGTGAAGATCTCCAGCCCCACATCGGGTCTCCCCAGCCCAGGGTTCCAGTGCCAGGAAGAGGAGTCCCTACAAAATCTGGCTGTAAAAATCAGTGGGGATTCCAACTGTCCAGATAGAAGGCAGCTGAAAAGACAAGCATCCCTTAAAGGGCCTGCACATAGACTCACTCTCTCGCAGGCACTCACCCTGGGCTCCGGTGGAGGGACAGCAGCTTGGAAAGGTGCCAGAGACATGTAGGGAAAGACTGAGTTGTGTGGCATCAGGGTGAGGGCTGGAGGATGGCTGCCATCGTCCCTTTGTTGAGCCTCCTCCTGTGCAACCTGTATGCAGGTGCCATCTTGTCTCTGTTGAGCCCTCCACCCACACAGCCAAATCTAAATCTGTATTGGCTTGGTGAAGTCTGCTCACTTCACCCTGGTGACACCCTGGGACCTTGCCCCATCCAACTCATAAATTACGGGAAGCATATTTGTGGCTATGCAACACACTCCACACTGCCCTCTTGGCAAGAGGCTCTTTCAGCGGCAATCAACTGTCCTCGGCTCCTGCACCTCTAGAGACAACTCTGGTGGCAGGCAACCAACCCTGACCTGAGCTGCAATATTTCTTAAACAAATCTCAGGGGGTTTATAGGCCTGATGTAGGCAGTGGCTTGTCCCAGTGTGATCTGAGACTTTTGCAAGTGGCCACAGGCTCATCACTGGCATCAAATCTGAATCTACACTAACTGGTGAACAGCATTCACCCCACCCTAGTGACTTCCTAGGACCGTGTGTCACCTAAGTTGTATACCACTTGAGGCTCTTTTAGCTGCTGAGCTTTACAGGCAGCTGGAAGGCAGCCTCAGGCCTTGGGATGCCCTGGACCATTTGCTAAGCTGCTCCAGGCCTGGTACTAGTGGTAGCCAGATTTGGTTCACATAATGGCCTCCCCCCTGTGCCTCCAGGTCCAGCACAAATAGCAACTAACCACTATTGCTTTGTAGCTCCTATCAGGTAGCCCTGGAAAGGTCACAGGCAGAGGCCGACTTTGGCCTGCATGGGAGCCCCTCCCAAAAGACCCCAGAATAAATACATCTAGAGACAGGCATTGGACCATAACAGAGCACTACCTGGTTAGCCTCACAAGCAGCACATCTAAAAGGTAGTCTCAACAGGCACATGAGCCCACTGGGTCAAATCCCACTCTGGGAGGTCAACTCTCACACAGTAGTTCATACCATCTGCACAAGGCCAGTTCTCATAGCCAGTCAGCCTGTGTGTCAGTCTCACTGACTGACTTGCCAACAGCAATCAAGGCTTAACTACAATAAGAGAGTAAACAAAAACCACATAGGAGACATTCCTGGAGGACCTGGCACAGGTGATCAGGGAGACTGAGCCACTGTGCCACACAGGGCACCTACTATACAAGGCAGCCCTCCTAAGATTGGGAGACATTGCCAATCTACCTAATACATAGAAAAAAACACAGAGAGGCGGCCAAAAGGAGAAAACAAACATGTCAAAAATGAAACAAAAGGAGAAAACTCCAGGAAAAGTACTAGATTGAATAGAGGCAAGCTACATACTAGATACAGAGTTCAAAACACCAGTTATAAAGATACTCAGTGAACTTAGGGGAAGAAAGATGAGCTCAGCAAGAACTTCAACAAAAAGAGAAGCATAAAACAAGGACATAAAAACCATAAAAGCTCTTTTTGCTTAGGCCCATGGTGCTGGCAGGATGGGCAGGTGTCGCAGTCTTCGTACTGCCAGGAAGCTCCAGAGCCTTTGACAAGATCAGAAACGTCATGATAAACAGTACAAGAAAGCCCATTTGTGCAGAATACTGAAGGCCAACTCTTTTGGAGGCATCTCCCATGCTAAGGGAATTGTATTGGAAAATGTAGGGGTTGAAGCCAAACAGCCAAATTCTGCCAGCAGAAAGTGTGTCAGAGTCCAGCTGATCAACAATGGCAAAAAAAAAAAAAAAAAATTCACAGCCTTTGTACCAATGATGGTTGTTTGAATTTTACTGAGGAAAATGATCAAGTTCTGGTTGCTGGATTTGGTCACAAAGGTCATGCTGTTGGTGACATTCCTGAAGTTCGCTCTTATGTTGTCAAAGTAGCCAATGTCTCTCTTTTGTCTTTACAGAAAGGCAAAAAAGAAAGGCCAAGATCATAGTTTTGACAGTAAAAACACAGTAATAATAAATTTTCATATGCTGGAAAAAAACCATAAAAAAGAACCAGTTAGAAATAAAGAATATGATAACTGAAATGAAGAATACACCAGAAAGAATCAAAGGTAGAATAGATGAAATAGAGCAACGGTTTCCAACCCCTGGACTGGCACTGGTCCATGGCCTATTAGGAACCGTGCCGCACAGCAGAAGGTGAGCAACGGGTGAGCTAGCAAAGCTTCATCTGTATTTGCAGCTGCTCCCTAGTGCTAGCATCACTGCCTCAGTTCCACCTCAGATCATTAAGCATTAGATTCTCATAGGAGCACTGGTTTCTGGTGCCAAAAAAGTTGGGGACCACTGAGTAGAAGATCAAAAAACAGCGATTTCAAAAACAAGACAGCAAAAAACACCCAATCAGAGTAGCAAAAAGAAAAAAAAGAATCCTGCCAAAATGAGGAAAGTTTGAGAAACCTTTAAAACAACATCAAGCATAACATTTGTTTTATAGGGGTACCAGAAGGAGAAGAGAGAGGGAGCTATGAATTTAGAACCTGTTTGAAGAAATAATGATTGAAAACTTCTCTAACTTAGAGGAAGAAAAAGACATAAAAGTCCAGAAAAAGCAGAGCGGCCTAAAGAAGATGAACCCAAACAGGCTCACACCAAGACACATCATAATTCAAGCACCAAAGTTTCCAGACAGAGAATCTTAAAAGAAGCAAGAGAAAGGCAGCCAGTTACCACTAGGGAGCTCCCATAAGACAGTCAGCTGAGTTCTCAACAGAAACTTTGCAGGCCAGAAGGAATTGGCATGAACTATTAAAAATGATGAAAAACAAGAGCCTTTGACTAAGAGGACTCCACCCAGCAAAGCTACCATTTAGAATCAAAGGACAGATAAAGAACTTCCCAGACAATAAGAAGCTAAAAGAATTCATCACCACCAAACCAGTATTACAAGAAATGTTAAAGGGACTTCTTTATGAAGGAAGATAATTAAAAAATGATAATAAAATGGCAATAACTACATAACTATTAAGAATAATGTAAATGTAAATGGACTAAAGGTTGCAATCAAATGTCATAGGGTGGCTATATAGATAAGAAAACAAGACCCTTACATATGCTGTCTACAGGAGACTCACTTCAGATTGAAAGACACATAGAATGAAAGTAAAGGGAAAGAAAAAGATACTTTATGCAAATGGAAATGAATGAAAAAGCTTTGTAGCGATACTTATGTCAGACAAAATAGACTTTAAAAAAAAGGCTATAATACAAGAAAGAGGACATTACATAATGTTAAAGGGCTCAATCCAACAGGAGGACATAAACATTTACACACCCAACATAGGAGCACCTAAATATATAAAACAAATATTGACTGTCATAAAAGGAGAGGTCAACAGTAATATAGTCACAGCATTGGACTTGAACAAACCACTGAAACCAAAGGAGAGATCTTCCAGACAAAAAATCAACAAGAAAACAGTGGCCTTAAATGACACATTAAATGAAATGAATTTAATTGATGTTTTTAGAGCATTTCACCCCAAGCAGCAAAATATGTGTTCTTTTCAAGTGCACCTGGAACATTCTCCAAGTAGACCATATGTTAAACCACAAAACAAGTCTCAATAAATTTTAAAAAATTGAAATTATATCAAGCATCTTATCTGACCACAATGGTATGAAACTGGAAATCAATTACAAAAAAAAAAACCCAACAGTGAAAAACGCACAAACATATGGAAGCTAAAAATCCTGCTGCCTAACAATGAGTGGGTTAACAATGAGATGAAAGAAGAAATCAAAAGATAACTTGAGATTAATGAAAATGATAACACAATGATTTAAAATCTATGGAACGCAGTGAAAGCGTCCTAAGAGGGACAGTACAGGCCCACCTCAAGAAATAAGAAATATCTCAAACGAATAATCTAAACTACGCTTAAAGAAATCAGAAGGAGAACATCAAAGAAAGCCTAAAGTGAGTAGAAGAAAGGAAATCACAAAGATCAGAGTGGAAATAAACCAAAAAGTGTCTAAAAAAAACCCCCCAAAAGATCAAAAAAACCAAGAGCTGTTTCTTTGAAAAGATGAACAAAATTGATAAACTTTCAATAAGATTTATCAGGAAAAAAAAGACCCAAATAAATAAAATCAGAAATGAAAGAGAAGTGACAACTGAATCCATAGAACTACAAAAGGTTATAAGAAAATACTACAAGAAATTATATGCCAAAGAATTGGGCAATCTGGAAGAAATGGATATATTTCTAGAAATACACAATCTTTCAAGACTGAGTCAAGAAGAAACAGAAAATCTGAACTGAACAATTACTACTAATGAAATAAAAATGGTAATAAAAACTCCCAACAAACAAAAGTCCTGGACTAAATGGCTTCACAGGTGAATTTTACCAAAAATTCAAAAAAGAATTAATACTTATTCTCAAACTATTCCAAAAAATTCAAGAGGCAAGATGGCTCTCATTTTTTGAGCCACCATTACTCTGATTCCCAAATCAGACAAAGATATTACAAAAAGAAAATTATAAGCCGATATCTCTGTTGAACATAGATGAAAAAACCCTTAACAACATATTAGCAAACCAAATTCAGCAAGGCATTAAAGAGATTGTATACCATAATTTAGCGGGATTTAGTCCTGGGATGCAAGGGTGGTTCAATATCTATAAACCAATGAATGTGAGATAGCACATGAACAAATTGAAAGATAAAAATCATATAATCATATCAATAGATGCATAAAAATGTTTGAAAAAAATCCATCATTTATTTATGATAAAAACTCTCAGCAAAACGGGAATAGAAGGAAGACATCTCAACATAATAAAGGCCATATATGACAAATCCACAGCTAACATCATTCTCAATGGAAAAAAACTGTTTTCTTTAAGATCAGGAAAAGACAAGGATGCCCACTTCCACCACTTTTATTCAACACAGTATTGGCAGTATTAGCCACAGTAATCGGACAAGGAAGGGAAATTATAAGCATCTAAATTGGAAAGAAAGAAGTAAAACTTTCATTATTTGCAGATGCCATGAAACTATAAAGAGAGAACTCTAAAGATTCCACCAAAAAACTGTTAGAACTGATAAATGAATTTAGTAAAGCAGCAGGATACAAAACTAATATTCAGAAATTGGTTGCATTTTTATACACTAATAATGAACTATCAGAACAAGAATTTAAGAAACTAATCCCATATTCAATTGCATTAAAAAATTTAAATACCTAGGAATCAATTTAAGTACAGGAGATAAAAGACCTGTACTTAGAAAATTATAAGTCATTGAAGAAGATACAAATAAATGGAAGCATATACCATGCTCATAGACTTATCATCATTAAAATGTTCATATTATCCAAAGCAATTTATAGATTGAATGCAATCTCTATCAAAATATCAATGGCATTTTTCACAGAACTAGAACAAATAATCCAAAAATTTATATGAAGCCATAAAAGACCCTGAATAGCCAAAACAATCTTGAGAAAGAATAACAAAGTTGGTGGTATCAGCTACCTGATATCAAACTAAGTTGTATTAATCAAAACAGCATGGTACTGGCACATAAACAGACACATAGATCAATGAAACAGAATAGAAAGCCCAGAAATAAATTCATGCCTATGTGGTCATTTAATCTATGACCATGGAGGCAAGAATACACAATGGAGTTAAGACAGTCTATTCAGCAAATGATGTTGGGAAAACTGAACAGATACATGGAAAAAAATGAAACTGGACCACCTTTTTACACCATATGCAAGAATAGACTCAAAATGGATTAAAGACTTAAGCAGAAGACCCCAAACTTTAAAACTCCTAGAAGAAAACATAGGTAGTAAAATCTTTGACATTGTCCTTAGTAATATTTTTTTCTGATATATCCCCTCAAGCAAAGGAAACAAAAGAAAAAATAAACAAGTGTGACTACATCAAACTAAAAAGGTTTTGCACAATGAAAGAAACCATCAACAAAACAAAAAGACAACCCACTGAATGGGAAAAGATTTTTGCCTGTGATATATCTGATAAGGGCTTAATAACCAAAATTTGTAAATAACTTATACAACTCAACATCAAAAATCCAAACAATCTAATTAAAAAATAGGCAGAGAATCTGAATAGACATTTATCTAAAGAAAACATACAGACAGCCAACAGACATATAAACAGATGCTCAACGTCACTAATCATTAGAGAAATGCAAATTAAACCAAAATGAGATACACTGCACACCTGTTAGAATGGCTATCATCAATAAATCAAAAAACAAGTGTTGGCAAGGATTTGGAAAAAAAGGAACCCTCATGCATTGTCGTGGGATTGTAAATTGGTGCAGTCACTATGGAAAACAGTTTGGAGATTCCTCAAAAATTAAGAATAGAACTACTTTATGACCCAGCAATTCTACTTATGGGTATTTATCTCAAGAAAACCAAAATGCTATTTCGAAAAGATATGCACCCCTATATTCACTGAAGTGCTATTTACAATAGCCAAAATATAGAAGCAGCTTAAGTGCCCATCAATAAATGACTGGATAAAGAACAGGTGGTACATATATACAATGGAATATTACTTAGCCATAAGAAAATGAAATTTTATCATTTGCAACAACTTGGGTGGACCTAGAGGGTATTATGTTAAGAGAAATAAGTCAGACAGAGAAAGACAAATACCATATAATCTCACTTACATATGGATTCTGAAGAACAGAATAAATGAACAAACAAAACAGAAACAAACTCATAGATACAGAGAACAAACTGGTGATTGCCAGGGGGCTGGGCGAAAAAAGCAAAGGCATTAAGAAGTACAAACTGGTAGTTACAAAATAGTCATGGGCATGTGAAGTTCAGTTTAGGGCGTATAGTCAATAATGTTATAATAACTGTGTATAGTGCCAGGTGGGCAGTAAGCTAATCAGAGGATCACTTCATAAATTATGTAAATGTCTAACCACTATGTTGCACACCTTAAACTAATATAAAATAATATCGAATGACAACTCTAACTGGAAAAAAAAATCTAATTCAAAAAATTAGGAGAAAGAAACAACAAAATAAGTAAAAGGAAAGCAGAAGGAGTTATTTAGTAAAAATAAAAGTAAAAATTAATATTAGAAAACAGACAGAAGTATTAAGTTAAAATCTAATTTAATAGAGAAACTATTAGCTATTTGATTTTAGGAAAAAAGGGAAAGAAAAAATATACAATAATATAATGCAGGAGAAATAACCATAAAACAGAAAATAAAAAAAATGTAATAAACTACTTTGTTCGATTCTGTACAAATTCATTTGAAAAATGATTAAATAGAACACTATCTAAGATAATATAATTTACCAAACTATAGAAGTTTTTCACAAGGAAATATGACGGAGTGAGAGACGTCCCCGGATATCTCCCCTTGAAACAACAATAAGCTGAACATATAAACTCAACAACAACAAAAAAAACCCAAACTGCGCACCAGCATATCTGAGCGATCTGCCCATAAGAACTACCACAGGTCAGAACCCCGGTGTCAGGTGGTAGACTAGGAGAAATAAAGAAGCTGCCTCTGGGAGCCACCAGAGCTCTCTGTAGTAGGAGGGGGAGGGGAGAAGGTACAGTGAATTCTCTGAATAGCCCTGCCTGGGAGAGTTTGTGAGTTCCACGCAGCCAGTGGCAGGGCCCAGTAATCAGGGCAGAAACAGAGAAGTGGAAGGCAGAGAAACAACAGTTGATTTTTACTGGCCAAGGCTGCAAAACCGATGCTGAGCTGCAGCCCCCAACTTCCAACAAGAGGGTCCCTCCCCCCATACCCTCTGAGACTGAACACCGCGGAGCCCTAGGGGGAATCTGAGCAAACGCTACCGAAACTGTCGCTAACACTGACAGAGTCTAAAACTGAGGGTAAAGAGTGTGATTAAATATCTACAAGAAAATAAAGGCATTATATAAAGGTATTATTAAGGCTTTATATAAAGCAGGGATCCAAGAGGCTTAGACACCATCTACTGGAAACCAAAAGAGAAGCGCCTTCTTTGCAGCAGGCTAAAGAGACTATTATATTTTAAATCTTCTTTCTGGAAAAACAGCAGAATACACGTCCATTAATGCCCAGGCCGATAAATAGTTCATTAAACACCATGAACAACCAAAGGGACAAGGCATCTCAGAAAGAAAAAAAAAAAATCTCCAGAAAATAAGCTTAAGACATAGAAATATGCATCTTAAATGACAGAGAATTCAGGATGGTACTTCTGAAAAAAACTCAGTAAATTTTGAAATGAGTCATATCAACAATTTGAAAAAACAAGTAGATGAGCAGAGCAAGAAGATCGAAACTCTCAAAAATAACCAAATAGAACTTCTGGAGATAAAAAACACTGCAAGAGTTAAAAAATGAAATAACAAGCTAAGGAAATAGAGTCGACCAAATGGGGGAAAGGATCAGTGATATTGAAGACAGAAATCTAGAAATAAATCAGAAGGAAGAAGAGAGAAACCAAAAATGAAAAATAATGAAGGAGAAATACAAGAACTAGCTGATACCATCAGGAGAGGAAACATAAGAATAATGGTCATTCTCAAAGGGGAAGAAAAGGAACAGGGATTGGAAAGTATTTTCAGACAAATAGATGAGGAGAATTTCCCAAATCTAAGGAATGAGCTGGAGCTTGGAACTCAAGAAGTCAACAGACCCAATTACCTCAATCCAAAAAGGCCTTCATTGTAAGACACATCGTAATTATTAGAATTATCAAAAATCAATGACAAAGACAGAATTCTCAGGGCAGCCAGGAAGAAGAAAACAGTAACCTATAAAGGAAAAGCCATTAGATTATGGTCGAACTTCTCGGCGCAAACCTTACAAGCCAGAAAGAAGTGGAATCACATATTCAAACTATTAAGTGAAGGGAACTACCAGCCAAGAATAATGTATCCAGCTAATATCTCCTTTAGATGTGAAGAAGAAATAAAGACCTTTCCAGACATACAAAAATTGAAGGAATAGGGCATTATAAGCTTGAACAATAAGAAGAGAATTGCTATAGAAAGATAGTAATGAACATTCAGCATACATAGAAACAAATGGAGACAACAATGACTGAAGAGGGGAGGATTCAAAGGTCCACATTCGAAAAGGGAAATGGAGATAAGGCACACGCAGAAGAAAAGGGACAACTGTATATATATATAACTATCCTGTATGTATATAACTATTTGTAATGATAACCACATGCCAAAGATTAAGAACTGAAGTACATAACATAAAACATGAAAACCAGAGGGAAAATCCACAAAAAACAACCAAAATAAAGAAAACAGAAACACAAGGACAAGGAAGCAATAGAAACACCGAGCTACCAGAAAGCAAAAGATAAAATGGCTGTAAGAAGACCTCATATTTCAATAATTACCCTAAATGTAAATGCACTGAACTCACAGAGTTGCAGAATGGATCGAAAAACAAAACCCAACCATATGCTGCCTCCAGGAGACACGTCTCAGCTCCAAAGACAAATACAGACTCTAAGGGAAAGGGTAGAAAATGATATTTCAAGCAAATGGCATTCAGAGAAAAGCGGGAGTAACAGTACTAATATCAGACAAAATAGACTTCAAAATAAAAAAGGTAAAGACACTGAGGGACACTTCATAATGATAAAGAGAAGTATGCACCAAGAAGACATAACACTTATTAACATCTATGCTCCCAATCAGGGAGCCCAAAATATGTAAAGCAATTACTAACAGAACTAAAGGGAGAAACGGACCAAAACACTATTGTAGTAGGAGACCTAAATACCCCAATGTCGGATATGGGCAGATCATCCAAACAGAAAATCAATAAGGAAATAACGTCCTTAAATGACACCTTAGAACAACTGGTCATAATTGACATTTACAGAGCCTTCCATCCCAGAACAGCTGCTTATACATTTTCTCTCATGCACATGGAACATTCTCAAGAATCGACCACATACTGGGACACAGAGATAGCCACAACAAATAGAAGAGGGTTCAAATCATAGCAACCATATTCTCTGATCATAATGCTTTGAAACTAGAGATCGACTATATAAAGAAAGCAGAAAGAACCACAAATACATGGAGATTAAACAACATACTACTGAAGAATAACTGGGTCAGAAAAGAAATAAAAAGAGAGATGAAGAGATACATAGAAAAAAGTGATAATGATAGTACAACATATCAAAATTTGGGGACACGGCAAAAGCAGTCATAAGAGGAAAGTTCATATCATTACAGGCCTATCTCCAAAAACAGGAACGAGCCCAAATAAACCACCTAACGCTTCATCTTAAAAAACTAGAAAAGGAAGAACAAATGAAGCCTAAAGTCAGCAGAAAGAAAGAAATCATCAAAATTAGAGCAGAAATAAATGAAATTGATAACAAAAAAAACAATAGAAAAAGTAAATGCAACAAAGAGTTGGTTCTTTGAGAAGGTTAGTAAAATAGACAAACCCCTGGCTAGACTCACTAAAGAAAAGAGAGAAACAAAATCAGGGACGAAGGAGGGGAAATTACGACTGACATCACAGAAATACAAAGGATCATACAAGAATATTATGAAAAAGTATGTAACACCAAATTTAATAACCTAGAAGAAATGGACCAGTACAACCTTCTTAGACTGACTCAAAAAGAACTGGAAAATCTAAATAGACCTATTGGCAGTATGGAAATTGAAACAATCATCAAAAACCTACCAAGAAGTAAAAGTCCAGGACCAGATGGCTTCACCAGTGAATTCTATCAAACATTCAAAGAAGACTTAATACCTATACTCAAACTCTTCCAGAAAATCGAAGAAGACACAAAACTTCCCAACTCATTTTATGAGGCCAATATTACTCTGATACCAAAACCTGGTAAAAATAACACACACAAAAAATGAAAACTACAGATCAATATCTCTCGTGAACACAGATGCAAAAATCCTAAATAAGATACTAGTGAACCGAATGCAGCAACGTATTAAAAAGGTTGTACATCATGATCAAGTGTGCTTCATCCCAGGGGCACAGGGATGGTTCAGCATATGCAAATCAATTAATGTGATACACCACATAAACAAATTTAAAAATAAGAACCATACGATTATATCAATAGATGCAGAAAAAGCCTTTGACAAGATACAGCATCCATTTATGATCAAAACACTTAACAAAATCGGTATAGAAGGAAAAGTACCTTGACATAATAAAGGCCATCTATGACAAACCCTCAGCCTACATTATACTTGATGGTGAAAAACTAAAAACCTTCCCTCTAAGATCAGGAAGAAGGCAAGGCTGTCCAGTATCGCCAATGTTATTCAATATAACATTGGAGGTCCTAGCAAGTGCAATCAGGCAAGAGAGAGGTATAAAAGGCATCCAAATAGGAAATGAAGAAATCAAACTATCACTATTTGCAGATGACACAATTCTCTATATAGAAAACTCCAAAGACTCCACAAGAACACTACCAGAAACAATAGGCAAATACAGTAAAGTTTCTGGATACAAAATCAACATTCAAAAATCTATAGCTTTCCTATACTCTAATAATGAAGTGTCAAAAAAAGAAGTGGAAAAACTAATTCCTTTTGCAACTGCAACAAAAAGAATAAAATACCTAGGAAGAAATTTAACAAAACATGTGAAGGACCTATATAATGAAAACTGCAAGACCCTATTAAAAGAAATCAAAGAAGATATAAAGAAATGGAAAGATATTCTGTGTTCCTGGATGGGAAGAATCAACGTAATTCCAATGGCCATATTACCTAAAGCATTATACAGATTTAATGCAATCCCTATCAAAATCCCATCAGCATTTTTTAAAGAAATAGATCAAAAAATCATCAGATTTGTATGGAAGTACGAAAGACCCTGAATTGCCAAAGCCATCCAGAGAATAAAGAACAAGGCTGGAGGCATCACCCTGCTCGACTTCAAATTATACTATAAAGCAACAGTAATCAAAACGGCATTGTATTGGCAGCAATACGGACACACGGATCAGTGGAACAGAATCGAGAGTCCAGAAGTAAACCCACATTTACATGGGCAAATAATTTTCTATAAAAAAGCCAAAAACATTCAGTGGAGAAAGGAAAGCCTCTTCAATAAACAGTGCTGGGAGAACTGAAAAGTATCTGCAAAAGAATGAAACTAGACTGTTGTCTATCACCACACACCAAAATTAACTCAAAATGGATTAAGGACCTGAATATAAGACCTGAAACAATAAAATGAATAGAAGAAAACAGGAACTAAACTGAAGGACCTTGGTCTTAAAGAGGATTTTAGGGATTTGACCTCAAAAGCAAGGGAAGTAAAAGTAAAAATAAATGAATGGGATTCCATTCAACTAAAAAGCTTCTGCTCAGCGAAAGAAATAGTCAGCAAGGTAAAGAGACAACCATCCGAAGGGGAAATTATATTTGCAAGCAACACCTCCGATAACGGCCTAATATCCAAAATGTACAAAGAACTCATACAATGCAATTACAACAAAAAAGACAAATGATCCAATCAAAAAATGGGCAGAGGACCTGAACAGATACTTCTCCACAGAGGACATACAAATGTCCAACAAATATTTGTAAAGATGCTCAGCATCACTAGTTATTAGGGAAATGCAAATCAAAACAATAAGATACCATCTTACACAGGATAAATAATAACAAATGTTGGAGAGGATGCGGAGAAAAAGGAACCCTCACACACTGCTGGTAGAAATGCAAATTGGTACAACCACTATGGAAAACAGTACAGAGGTTCCTCAAAAAACTAAGAATTGATCTACCATATGATCTAGCAATCCCTCTACTGGGTATTTACCCCAGAGACTTGAAAACCCATATCCAAAAAGATATTTACACACTGATGTCCATAGCAGCGTTATTCACAGTGGCCGGGACATGGAAGCAACCGAAGTGTCCTATGATAGATGATTGGCTAAAGAAGCTGTGGTACATATATACAATGGAATATTACTCAGCCATAAGAAGAGATGAAATACTGCTATTTGCAACAACATGGATGGACCTCGAGATAACCATGCTAAGCGAAATAAGCTAGACTGAAAACGTTGAAAATCACATGATATCACTTATATGTGGGATATAAATGTAAAAGCAACAAATGAACAGTACAAACAAAGAGAGATTCATGGACATGGACTAGTGGTTATGAGAGGGTGAGGGTGGGGAGCGGGGTGAAAGTAGGCGGGGTAAAGAGGATCAAATATATGGTAGCTGAAGAAAACTGGACTTTGGGTGGTAAAGACACAATAGAATATTTCAAATAGATTTCAAATTATAATGTACACCTGAAAATTATATAATTGTATTAACCATGTTACCCCAATAAATTTAGTAAAAAAAAAAAACTATAGAAGAGAGTAAAAACGAATACTTAACCTGATTTCTGTAGAAGAAATAGGCAATGTTCTTAAAGAGATATGTCCACAGAAAGTTGCACACGTAGGTGGTAATTCAATTAAACTTTAAAAGCATGCAACTCTAATTTTAATACTAATATTATTTCCAGAGAAATTTTTAAAAGAAGGAAATGTCTAGCTTTTTTTCTCTGAATTGATATAATATTGATACCAAAACCTGACAAAATATACTTCAGACCACCAATCTCACTTATGAACATAAATGCAAAAATATAATCTTAAATAAAATATTAACACAGAGAATACAGTAGCATATAAAAACTAAGAAAATAAAAAAAAGAAATACATCATGACCAAATGGGATGTATTCTAGGAATGCAAGGATGTTTATGTGCTTGGAAACCAATCACATGAAAATATTAGGAGAAAAATAATAGATTAAATTTCATAGATGCCTAAAAATACATTTGAAAAATTTGACAACCATTACTAAGAAAACAGCTTAATAAAATAAGAAAAAATTGGTACTTTCTTAGATGATATATCTAATTCAGCACAAAAGCTGGTATAATTAGTGGGAAAACACATTAAACATTCTCCTTTAAAATTAGAAACAAGACAAGGATAACCACTCTCACAAATATTTAATATTACATTTGATTTGCTGGCCAATATAATTAGACTAAAGAAGAAAATTGGGAAGTTGTAAGTAAAACTATTATTATTTGCGGGCATTATGACTATATAACTAGAAAACTCAAGTGACTCAACAACAACAAAACTGAATAATATACGACGCAGAAAATAGTGACAAGCTATATAAATATGTATAAATCAATATCTTTCTTACACAGAAACCACAACCAGAGAGAAAGCATACTGGAATAAAAGACTCATTTACAACAGCAATGACAACAACAACAAAAAATACCTAGGAAAAAAAAGATGCAAGACTTTTATAAAGAAAAATTTAAAAACACAACAGAAGATTTCAACAAATAAAAAAGCGTACCATGCTTTTTCATCAGGGAGACTCGACATGATAAAGAATCTCCATAATGTAATTTGTAAATTGTGTTAATCCTAGTCCTTCTAGAAGCAGAAGCCATGATGGGATTAAACGTGCAAGATTTTTATTAAGGGAAAAGGCTGTATGAAAGGAAATAGAGAGGGAGTCAAGGAAGGCTGAGATAGCTGTCAGACCCCAAAGCTATGAAGGAGAAGGGAGAGAAGGTTAAATGGATAGTCTGAGCTTTGGAAAGGCTGTCAGGGGTTCTTGAGCCAAAGTCAATACTCTCCCTGTAGCAGGAGTTCTATAAGGCACACCCTTACAGCTTCTACCATTTACCGCTTGTGTGACACATGTCTACTTTTCACACAGGTTCAGGGATTAATTCCTCTGTGGTTCTCATGAACATTTCTTCCTGAGGGAATGAAAGAGTAAGGTTAGTGGGAAGAACAGCAGTCTCTGATGTAGTGGTTGTCTATTTGAAGTTCTCCTTGTCCTCATCTATTATCTGGACTTACCTGGTGCTGTGATTCAAACTTTCACATCCAAAGGACTTGAACACATGATAGTCATTCCCTTCTCAGTTTGGGGTTGCTGCACCCCAAAACTGAATCATCCGTTCATGGGGCAAGGGCATACCAAGTGGTGCCCAAGTGGATCACCTGGCTCTGCTACCACTTAGTAGAAGCATCTCCAGCTCCTCCTGCCGAGCCGGGTCATTTGTCCCTCACATGATGATGGCTCCTTTACTCTCCTGCTGCTTCTTGAGCTAAGGTGTCCAAAGTGTCCTGGTGGCAGTTATAATCGATAGTGCAACGAGACTATATCTGTGTCCCTTGGCAAGAATGTGTCCACTATGGGAACAGGACGTCTAACATTGCAGAGTCTGGGGGATGGAAAGCATAAAAATCTTCAGTGGGTCACAGGGAGTGATGATAAGTGTAGGAACGCTTGCTTCTAACCCGTGAATCTCACTCCCACATAGCCTTCCTATCGGAGACACACCTCCACACAGAGATCTCTGATTTAATAAATATGTTATGTCTTAAAGGAAGGGCTCTATCTCTTCAGAGTGTTTCCTCTAAGTTGGTATTTCAGTTGCATGCTTAGAAGGCACTCTAGAAGGCCTCTGGATAGTCCAATACATGATATGACCAGTAGATCCCATGGTCATGCGTTCATGTCAACATTTCTTTCACTGATTAGTAGTTATCTGTTTGGAATTCCATGCCTCTGAATTAAGCATTTCATAAGCCCCAGATAGTGGTGCTGGTTGAGGCTCTATGGGCAGGAAAGACAAACCCTTACCCAGAATAGGTGTCTATCCTTGTGAGAGTAGAGCACTGGACCTTCTAAGATAGACAGGGCCTCATATAGTCAATCCTGGGAAGTGGAAGTCCCTACTATTGGGCCTACATAGAACTTCCATCTCTGACAGCATGGCTATTCTCCTCAGGTGCCCACCACATCAGTTCTGTCTAACTTCAACTGGCCAAGTGATTTTTGTCAATGCTTCTTCTGTACTAGATGTTTTCCAGTGGGTGTTAACATGTGATACAAAGATCTTCACACTTGGTGCCCACTCACATATGTTCATTCAATGGCTCCACCCCAGATAACTTGGTCTCCTGCCTTCTAGGCCTTGGCCAGACAGCCAAGCCATTGTCACTGTGTTTGAATCTGTATATATTCTCATCTCAGCCCACGCCTCCTTCTACATGAGGTGGATGACCAGGTGCATCACTCCCAGTTCTGCCCATTAGGAAGAGCTTCCATTGGCAGTCTTCCAGGGCTACCTCTGAATGTGGCTGCAATGCACCTAATGAGTATTTTCCTTTAGGACCCCACATATAAACCGCCTCATCTATAAGCAAACCTTGGGATTTTTCCTCCTTTTTCAGCTGGTTATGTGGGACCCTCTATGTCTACAGGTGAAAACGGGCAGGAGCACTGGTGCAACTGTGGTGGGTGACATGAGGGCCTTAACTGCCTGGTTGGTCAGCTTCTTTGTGCCCTCTTGTCCTACCCAAATTGACCTTCATGTACCATTTCCATCTTATGATGGATTGTCATAGGGCCTGTCTGACTTTATGACCTGGTGGGTCACAATGGGAAGCTCCATATGCAGTCACTTAATGTCCCATGGTCAAGTATTTTATCTCTACCAAGGCCCTATAACAGGTAGAGATGTTTCTCAAGGGGTATGTGCTACTCTGCATTGATGGCATGAGTTTACCCTTGAACCACAGAGAACTGCCACTTGTATATCTTTTCCAGCACCATAGGATCTGCAGTATTGTATGTCTCTTGAAGCAGGGCCGATTGCACCATAGCCTGGACCTGCTCTTCCTGGCCTCACTTAAGCCTCTCAGGTCACTTAATATATGAGATGGAAAAAAACTCCCAGGTGTGGAATGTGTTATCTCCATAACTCAAAGAAATCTACCAGGCTTTTGGTATTTCTTTCATATGATGGGGAATGCCAGATGAAGCAGATTGTCTTTGCTTTGGAAGTGATATGCTGGCATGTTCCAAACAATAAGACTCCTAACAACTTTACTGGAGTGGTAGGTCTTGAATCATTTTAGGGATCACCAATACCACCAGCATCCTAGGTAGCTCTTAGTCATCTTGTCCAATCAAGGTGTCATTGATGTAATGGATCAGTATGCTCTCCAGGTGGCCCAGATATATTATGATAGAAGGCAAGGGAGTTAATGTAGCCTGTGACAACACTGTAAATGACTATTAATGAATACTGTTGTCTATCTCACAATAATGCAGATTGCTCTGATCTTCTTTTCTAATTAGCATGGTAAAGAATATAGTCACCAAACCAATGGCTGCATACCACATACTTGAGGCCTTATTAATGTGCTCTAGCAATGATACCGCATCTGGAATAGTAGTTGGGATAGGGGCTACAACTGGGTTAAGTCTGTGGTAGTCGCCAGTCATTCTCTAGCATCCATCCTGTTTCTAAAAGAGCCAGACTGGTGAGTTAAACGAAGATATCATGAGGCTTACCACCTCTGAATGCTTTAGGTCTTTAATGGTAGCAGTAATCTCTGCCATCCTCCCTGGTATGTCATTTTTATTTACTATATTGGTCAAGCAGGCAGTTTCAGCAGTTTTCATATGGCTTTCCTCACTGTAATAGCTCTTATTCTGCATATCAGGGACCCAATGCAGAGTATACGTCAAATCCCAAGTATATCAGTTTCAACTATGTATCTGAAGATTGAGGAAATAATCTTTGGGTTGGTCCACAGATCTAATGGATATGCTGTTAGCCAGATCTTCACCAGGATTCTATCAGTTACTTAGTCCTCATAGGCCCCACTCTAATCAAGGGGCCGTGGTGGTGCTTTTGGCCATTGTCAACTCAGATCCTGTGTCAAATAATCCTAAGATTGTCTAGTTAGTCTCCTTTCCACAGTGTACAATTGCTCAAGTGACTGCAGGTCTCTTTGAAGAGCTGGGGGATTCATCACAGTGTGTACTGCCCATGGTCCTTGCTAGGTCCTTCCTTCTAGAGATTCAATACTTCATCAGTCACCTGGGAACTGAGCAAAGGATTTTGTAGGGATGACCACCGTTAGGTTCATGATTGAACATTCTTGCTGTTTGTTGATTATAGAGTTAAAAGCACCCTTGTTCAGTTTCTCTGTTAACATAAAACTGCTCTACAAATAGTCCATTATAAAACAAAAAAAAAAAGATAAAAAAAATCCCTCATCCTTGTTGGATGAGTGTAATGTCCGATTTCTTTGGACTATACTATGATAGAGGGTGGGAGAGTTAACATAGTTGTCTTTCTTTTTTGCCTCTAAGGACAGCATCTCTATTAACTACTCCCACGACTTCTTCAGATTGACCCCTTTGACTATTCTTCTGACCTTGCCCGTCACTGTGAGCAGCCTTCTGGCTTTTGTTACTTTGGAGCTCCATCATCCCCATGGATGTTCACAAGCTCAGCTCTGTGCCTGTCTCTAACCACAGTCATCTCGGCCTGTGGAGGAGCCACCACTGAACTTTCTAGTGATACTGCTGCCCTCTCCTAAGGGCAGTCTTCTTGGCCTTAATGCATGCAGTGTCCTCAGGGTCCTCCTGTGGAACACTGGGGGCTCTTCTGGCTTTTTATTATGTATCCCAGTATGCTCTCTTCCCTCAGCCTTTTTATTCCTTCCTCTTACTCTCTGTCTAGGTAACTCAGACATTTCCACTTTGCTGAGAGTTAGCCATCATTTTATCCAGCTTCCTAAGGGCCATGCAATAGTGAGTTTATCCCATCCTCTGGGGGTCCTTTCCATGGTGTTATATCTTTTATTCTAAAAATGTGTTCCTAAACCAATGAATTCTTGCTTATCGAGCCTATGTTCTGGTCCCCATGATCAAGCACCTGTATGGTGTTGGATTGGAACTGGAGTTATCATTATGTACACATGGTTTTAAATATATCCACACAGAATTATAAATATAGATGTAGGTATGTTTACGAATACTTATATTTTCTAGCTCTGTCCATGGAGAGAGCATGAAAGCATTGGCACTTTAGAAGCAATGAACCCACATAGTATTCAGATTTTGGTTTCTAAATATTATTGTCCACTGAAAGGGACCAGTCATTCTTGAAGAACTGGATGATTCCAGAAATGGAGCAAGAAAAGTACAGAATGGGCCTAGAACATCTTGTTCTGCCAGAAAGCAAGACAATGCTCTAAGAAGGATGGATAAATGTCAAAAAAGGATAGAAGCCAGCCTGAAGGAGCTTCTACTCATCAAATCTGGGGCAATTTAAATATCAAAATAAATAATAATAGTTACAGATTACAACCCACTGATTAAAAAGAACCCACGGGTTCATGCTGCCATAAATAGTGGAGAAGGTAAAGTTCTTCCTTACAATGGAATGTCAACTGATTAATCTAGAGGAAATGAATGACAGAATTAGAAATTAAAAAATTTTTTTGGCACATAAAATTACCATAACTAGAAATTTAAAATATCATTTAATGTACAGCATGGTGGTTATAGTTAATAATACTGTATTGTATATTTGAAAGTTGCTGAGTAGATCTTAAGATTTCTCATCACAAGAAAATAAATGTTTGTAATTATGTGTGGTGATGGATGTTATTTAGACTTATTGTGGTGATTTATTTTTTAATATATACATTTGAAATTAATATAATGGTATATGTAAATTATATCAATAAAAATCACTTTATGCAACCATCATAGTAATAATTTATTTGAGACAGATTAAAATTAGTACAAGAAAGCTTGATGATAAATATACTTACAAAGTATCCTCCCTACTTCTTAATCACAAAGGTAAAAATAGTAACTTAGAATATTTATATTTTCTAACCCTTGTCTAAATACTTTGAATGATAGAACTACTTCCAAATACTTCCAACCACCAAGTATTTGGTGGTTGAACAACCCTGCTTGCCAGAAAATTTTATCTTATATTAGGCTAAAATCTGCCTCCATGTAACTTCCAAAACCAGGTGCTACCTCCAAAACTAAGTGATTAAAGTTAACATTAATGGGACCAATAAATATCATGCACCTTTTGCTGCAATGTGCTAAAAAATAATGTAACATCATTTCTTTGGTGTCCAGCAAATAATGCATACTCTATCTAGTCAAAATACATTAAGCCAAAATTAAGGGACAGTCTAAAAATTACTAAATTATTCAAAAATACCAAGGCTATGAAAGTTAAAGACAGAATGAGGAATTGTTCTGACATAAAGGAAATCAGAGACAAATTATTTCAAAATTAAAAATTAAAGAAAAAGTCTATATAGAAAAAGCTTAAAGCAGTAACACTGAAAACAAAATAACAAAGATTAAAACAACTGAGAAAAGATTGATTTAATCGAACATAGGATTGAACATAAGATAAACAATAGATAATTGATAGCCCTAAATAGAACTGCAAACTATGATAACCCAACTATTCTACGACAAAAATGGAACTCGAAGAAGTTACATGGAAGCAGATTTTAGCCCAAAATAAGATAAAACATTCTGGCAAGCAAGATTGTTCAACCATCAAACACTTTGAAGTAATGATAATTTAAAAGTTCTATCATTCAAAGTATTTAGACAAGGATTCGGTACCACATACAAAAATGCAAAGGGAGGTATTCCTCACTGGGAGGTTGAACTGTATGATATCTAAAGTCTTTTCTAACTCTAGGATTCTTGGAATTTGTAAATAAAATAATATCTACCTCAATAGTGGTAGCTCTGAAGACAAAAGCATGTCCTTAGGAATTCAGAAGAAAACTTGTAGAGTGAGGTAAAAAATGTTAAGTGAAAAATGCCCTGTTAAGTACACTGATCATTTTTGTCTTTTAAACATGTCACAAGTTGTGCTTGGGTTATCACTTTGAACTTAGTATAATTTTTCTGTCATTCCTAAATTATTAAATAGTATTATGTTATGGATAATACTTGACTAATGGTGACTTCTTTTAAAGTAGTGCATCTCAAATTTTAAAGGACATACGAACAACTTGGGTACCTTTCAAAATGCAGATTTGAATTCTGATTCAGTAGTCAAAACTACAAAACTTCTAGAATAAAACATAGGTGGAAATCACAGTGATGCTGGCAAAGATTTCTTGAGCTTGGTAAAGTTTCCTTAAATACTACACAAAATGCGGAAAGTAAAAAAACAATAAATTTGGCTTCATCAAAATTTAAAACTTTCGCACTTCGAAAGACACTATGAAGAAAATGAAAAGTCGAGTCAATGGGAGAAAATATTTACAAAATATGTATCTAAGTACTTATATCTAGAATATATAAAAACTCTTGCCAATCAGGAATAAGAAAACAATCTGAGAAAAATATAGGCAAATATTTGAAGAGATATTTCAGCATGAAGATATATGGCTGACAAGCACATGAAAAGATGTTTAACACCACTGATCATTAGGGAAATGCAAATTAGTAGCACAATGAGCTATAACCACATACCCTTAGGATGGCTAAAAGTAAAAAGACTGACCATACCAAGAGTGGGTAAAAATGTGGAACAATTGGAACTCTCACATACTGCAGATAGGAACATGTGGTACAACCACTTTAGAAAACATTTTCTAAGTTTCATAAAAGTTAAATATACACCTATTCTATATGAATTCCTGGGTGTTTATGCAAAAGAAAGCATGTCCATACAACACTTGTACATGAATGTTCATAATGACTTTATTTGTAATACCCAAAACTGTAAACAACTTAAATGTCCATCAACAGGTAAATTGGTAAACTCAATATATTCATATAATAGGACACTACTCAACAATAACAAGGAACAAATTACTGATATACAGTGCAATGTGGATCTCAAAATAATCATGGATCTCAAAATATTTTGATATAAGCCATGAAGGTATACATATTGTATGATTCTATTTAAATGCAAACTAATCTATAGTAACAGAAAAATCAGTGCTTGCCTGGAGGTGCGTGTGGGGCTTTAGGTAAGGGCAAGATAAAGAATTGCAGAGCCTTGAAAAAATTTACTGGTGATGAATGTATTCACTAGCTTGTGATGATTTTATGAATGTATATATACATATATATGTACACATATATATAAACTTACAAAAAACTTAAATATATACAATTAAAGTCAATAAACTATAAAAAGTACAGATTCTGATTTAGTATATTTGGGGTGGGGCCAAGAGTATATTAATGAGTTTCCAGGTGATGCCACTGCTGTTTCCATGATGTTTTCAGTGGCAAAGCCACTTAATTTTTTTTGTCACTTATGTCATTCGAGTATGCAGTCGACACATATGGCTGTACAACATTGGATAGTGCAGATAGAATATTTCCATCACTGAAGAAAGTTCTATTAGATGTCAGCAGTCAAGATTCTTGAATACATTGGTAACTATTAATCTTGTTCTGTTATTTATCTCCCACCTATAATCCACCTTTGTTCATTCCACTTTTTCAGGCTGAATGCCCTCCCTTCATAAAGCTTTGCTAGAATTCCATTTTGGGTTTTTATAGTATATTGCTTAGATTTCATTTTATCATGTTATTCATTATGAGTTGCATTAGATTTGGAATAAAGTTTGAAGAATAGAAAGTTCAACTGAAGGCAGATGTTAATTCGCTTTTAAGGAGGAGTTTCCTAACAATATCCAGCGCATTTCATATTTCATGGTTCTTGTGACTGTATTCAACTGAGTGTACCGGCTGAATTAAGTTCCTGTGTGGCTTCCACTGCTAAGAGGTGTGATCTGAGGCAAACCAGAACTTCTCTAGAAATGAATTCATTTCTAGCTCTCACATTCTATATTCTTTTGCTTATTTCAGACTACAGATGGCAAGAAGCCAGAAAGAACTTTAGCTTCTTGGTCCAGATTCATTAAGAAAGTTTTTTAGTTGAACAGTACCAACCTTTGTATAGTATATACCAGGGATTGGCAAATTGTTTCTGTAAAGGATCGGATAGTAGACATTTTTGTCTTTGTGGGTCATATAGTCTGTCACATATACTAAATTCTACCATTGTAGTGTGAAAGCAGTCATAGTTGATACGTCAATGAGTGAGTATGACTGGACTTGGACCACAGTTAGTTTGTTGACTTGGTTTAGATCAAAATACCTTTCTAACCATCTGATGTTAGGCAGAGAAATCAGGGAAAAGACACTTTACTGATAACATTTTATTGGTATATAATTGGTCCTTCACGTCTAAGGTTAGCAAACCAACAAATTATAATTTCAGGTTATACATACTTTAAGTTAATGAACTAGATTTATAAAAGCTATAAAAATATTTCACAGACATGAGAAAATGTGGTCATGATACTTCATTGTAAGGAGGGTATAGGATATGTTAGAGATTTTTCTAACCTACAAAGTACATTTCAAAATTTACAGTTAATAAAGTTCTTGCTTAGATAATATTTTATCTTCATTCATCAGCAGACTTAATTAGAGCAGCTTTCTTCTTATACTTATCTCCAATCTCTCTAATATTTTCTAAGAGATCTTCAGACATGTGTTCTTCATACTCTCTATCAACTTTAGCAATCTGCTCCTCAAGATGTTTCTAGTGGAAGAAATTAGCAATTGTTAATGTAAACACATTAATACCTTTAAAGTGTTTAATTGTGAAATTTACAGACAAGACATTTTTAAGAAAAGAAATAAAAGGAACATTCTTGTGTCACTGTGTAGGCCCCTTTTGTGCCCTTTCCTAATCGTATCCCCTTTTCAATCCCCAGAGACAACCACTGTCTCGAATGGTGCTTTTCTTTATACTTTTACTACACACACACACACACACACACACACACACACACACACACTCTCACTCCACCTCTAAATAATATAGTAGTTTAGTGGTACCTGGTTTTAACCTTCATATTTATTGAATGACTTTAAATGTAATGTTCCATGACTTATTTTTTTCACTTGGTAAGATTCATTCATGTTAATGCATATAGCTACAGTTTATTCATATACTGCTACAGAGTATTTTATTGAATGATTTCATTTACTTATACATTTTACTGTTAATGAATTTTTGTTTGTTCCAAGGCATAGTAGAGGCTGAATAGCAGCCTCTCTAAAGATGTCCATGTCCTAATCCCCAGAACCTATGAATATATGTTATCTTTCCCAGTAAAAGAAACTTTGCAAGTATGATTAGGTTAAGGATTTTGAGAAAAGATTATTCTGCATTATCCTGGTAGGTCCAGCATAATTACAAGGGTCCTTGTAAGAGGGAATGTGTGACAGCTGGAGAAAGAAGATCTAAGGACAGAAGAGAGATCAGAGAGGATAAAAGATGCTGTGCTATTGGCTTTGAAGATGGAGGAAGAGGCCATAAGCTAAGTGCTCTAGGTGGCCTCTAGAAGGATTGCAGCCCAAAGGCCCCATTTTAGACTTTGGATCACCAGAAATGTAAGAAAAAATAAATTTGTGTTGCTTTAAGACATTAAATTGGTGATAATTTGTTATGGTACCAATAGGAAACTAATACAGCGAGTTATTTGATTTTTACCATTTCGAATATCATATCATAACAAATTACAACAAACTAGGTGGCTTAAAACAACATAAATTTATTCTCTCAGTTTTGGAGACTAGAAGTCTGAAATCTAGATGTTGCCAGGGCTATGCTCTCTTTGAAGTCTCTAGGGAAGAATCCTTCCTTGCTTCTTCCCAGCTTCTAGCAATTCTTGACAATCCTTGGCCTCTTCCCAGCTGCTACCAGTTCCCAGCTATCCTTGGCACTCCTTTTTTGTAGCCGAGTCACTCTATTTCTGCCTCCATCTTCACATGGCCTTTTTATAAGGATACTAGTTACTGGATTTAGGGTCTACCTGAATCTAGTATGACCTCATCTTAACTAATTACATCCACAAAGTCCTGTTTCCAAATTAGCTTACTTTATGAGATTTCAGAAAGACATGTATTTTGGGGGGAATACTATTTAACCAAGTACAGTACTTTAGCAGACAGTGTAAAAATTTAATTAAATACCTAGAGTAGAACTGCATAGTTTTATTAGAGATTGCCAAATTGTTTTCTAAAATTGTCACATTGATTTATAACCCCAGCAGTATCAATAAGAACTCTCATTTCTCCACATACTTGCTGGCATTTAGTATTATCAAGCTTTAATTTTTTGCCAATTTCTTGAGGATGGGAAATGGTATATCTTTTCATATGTTTATTGGCCACATTAGCTCTTTGTGAAATTCCCATTCAAGTCTTTTGCCCACCTTCTGTACTTTTCAGAGGTTATTATATATCTGAATCCTTTACCAGTTGTTTTTAACAGTTTCTTCTACCATTTTGCAGCTTGTCTTTCTAGTCTCTATGTCTTTAGATGTAGAGATCTAAGTTTTAATAAAACTGAATTTTTACATAATATCTTTTGTGGTTTGTACTTTTTGTATCTAATTTAAGAATTCCTTTACAACTCCTGAAGTGTAAAAATAGTCTTGTAATTCTTCTAAAAGATAAAAATTTATCCTCACATTATTTTCCTAATTCATCTGGAACTGATTCCTGTCTAGTAGGAATCCAACTCCATAATTGAACAATTAATTTTCCCCACTATTCTGCAATACTACCTCTCTCATATATTGGTTTCCTATAGATGCCCATGCATCTATTAACTAGACTCTTAATCAGAAAGATTAGTTTGAATGCATCAATACTACAATGTGTTGGTTATTATAGCTTTATGATAATTTTTGGAGCATCTGAACAGCCAAAAAAAAAAAAAAAAAAAGTATTTTTGTGCCCGTCATTGAGGTAGGAGTCTAGAATTGGAGTTGGCAAGCTTTTTCGTAAAGGACCATGTAATAGTATTTTAGGCTCTGCATGACAGATGACTGTTGTTGCACCTGCTGAACCCTGATGTTGTAGTGGGAAAGCAGCCATACAGTATGGAAGTGAATGAAGTGGCTTTATTCAGAAAATCAGGCTGTGGGCACATTTTGTCCTGCAGGCTGTAATTTGCTCTCCTCTGGTCTAGAATATTGAGCTACATATTAGAGCTGTACAGAGCTCTACCGGGAAATGCTCAAAGAAACACTTTGCCCCATAGAAAAAGTCAGACTAATAGTTATCTATAATAGATAGAGGTATAAAGGATATTGACAATTATTTAGTATAACCTCATTTTACAGATGAAGAAAGTAAAGACCAAAAGAAGCAAAATGATACATATACACAGACTTTCTCAATCTAAGCCAACAATTGCATATTATGAATGAATTTTTTCTTTTATGCACCTAGAACAGAATTATTACACATCATCTTTGGGAGAGTGAGAAAGTTATCACTCAAATCATTTTCTGGTCTGTGGCTGAAAAAGGATCCATTAAAGAAAGTTTATGGAGCTATCAAGTGGCTGAATTAGTAGTGGGTGGGACCCAGGTTTTCTGATGTATGTAGTATGCAGTGTGCTTCTCTTTGCTTTTAGCAATAAGCAGTGAGGAGCAATGGCAAGTATGAAAGTAGCGGTCCACTGTCCTTCAGGAGAGATGAGGGGAAGTAGGATATCATATGCTCTGCTTTCAATACATGGAAGCCTGTTAATGTGATATATGAGTTTTCTTTCCTTTAACCATTCACAACTGGAAATATATTATCAGCTAATAAATTATCCAGGAATTTTGGAGTTTAGTAATTTATCTTAGCTTTTGGGTTCTGTACAGCAGGTTGAAGGAATAGTTTTATTGCTGAATTTTCAATATATGCAAAAGGTGAGGATAAGGTAAACTTCATGTTTCAGAAATACTTTATTCTGTATTTATATGAAATTAACAGAAAGGAAAAATATTTGTTATAACACATGCCCTTTCATCTTAATCTTAATGAAATTTTAAAAGTACTAAAATGTTTTCGGTGTGTAGAACGTGGTATGGCACAATATATGTTGTTGACGTAATCAATATTGTTTGTTGTTTTTGTGAACAAAATAGACCACTTTATAAGAGGCATTGGTGTCCCCTTACCACACTGCTAGCCAGGATTCTTCTGACAAATTTATACTAGATCATATTTTTGAAAGAAATAAAATTTATCATTTAATTTTGATAGAAATGAAACAGAAATATATCAAAGTTTTAAAAAGCTTTCTTGGAATTTAGGAAAGACCTTCGCATACTTACCTCCACAGACCCTACATGTGTAGCAACCATCTCTAAAAGACACTGCAAGTTATTCCCTACTTTTCGTCTTTCTTCAGTTGTGGTCTGCACAACCAGTTGGTAACTGTAGAATAAAAACTTGTTTGAGTTGCTTAGGGAAAAACATCTAACATACCAGTTCTAGTTAGTTCACTTCTCCTTTTCATATTCAATAAAACCAGGTTGTGATTAGTATATGTGCTGCTTGCTCTATGTGTAATTCGGAGGTCCAGCTCTCAATTATTAAAACAGAAATAAAAACATTTTCAAAGATTCTTTGCAAGCAACAAAACAAAACAGCAACAAAACCTCACACTTTAACATATAAAGCTTGGGAGGAAATGGTCTTACCTAAGTCTTTGATAAGACTGTAAACTTGATTCTTGATCTAATATTTTCCTATGACTAGCATGCATGATAGCATTTATAGTAGGAATACCTCTTTACAAACGTTTTCAGGGGCAAAACATTAAATATACTTGAATGAGAGAGTAGGAGTCTTAGTTTTAGGCATTCAAATTCAAAATAAACTGCAAGTTGATAAAACCTTCAACCGACTTTTCTATCCTTAGGTTTCAAATGAGAAAATGAAGAATTGTGATTTTCTTAAGGGTTGTACCTCCAATGCTAAAGTAAGATTTTTTTTAGTTATTTAAAGGCCACTTAAGACTTTAAAAAAAAGTAATTTTAATATAAATGTACACAGAACCTATAGATTAACGATTCAGTATATTGATTTTATATAGGTTGCACAAGAGAATACGCAAAGGGAGAATTTTCTATAAGTAAGAGATGTCACTGATCTTAGTTCTGATTATCACATATCGTGTCTAACATTTTTCCTTTGTAAGTTTTAAAATTATAACGGAAAACTTGACAATGTATAATTTGACAATGAAGAACTTCTAAGAAATGTAACATAAGTATACAGTTCTACTATAATGCTTATAATGTTTAGAAACATGTATTTATTTCAATTGGATTGATATACTAGGTAGCAATTTGAGCATAATGCAAATTTTGCATTTGCTTATACCAATATGCTACTTGAGAAACATGAGGTGAATGTAGAAAACTACTCATCTGAATCCAGATGCAAAGAAATAACAAAATACAAAATACATAAACATAAGTACACACCTCAAATGGGCACCACCTCCTTCAGTTTGTTACATGTGATAAGCCACAAGCATCCACATCTGGTGTTACAACTTTGTATATGATTTCAGATAACCTTTTTTCTATCTCTTCTCAATAATTCACAAGTTGCAACCCTTTGAATGCCCATTTCCCCATCCAAACTTCAGGCTTTTTAAGGGAAGGTGCCATTATTTATCATAGTATTTATGTATTTCTTAAACATGTTTACCATTGTGCTAACATTTTCATTAGGTTCTTGTCTTTTGTTGACGTGTCGCTGACAGAGTTTTTAAGTGTTGTGTCCCATCACAACACTTCCACATAAGTCCTCTGATTTTCACTGCAGATTTTGTATAGTGTAGTGATTATTATGAAGGCACATGTTATGTTATAGCACACTGACTATAATTTATAGTACATGGTTTAGTTTATAGTATAATTTATAGTATAATTATATGATATACTTAATTTCTAGGAAATATATCTTAAAAATATGAGCTTAGTAGAGTTTATTAAAGCTTAGTGGAATTTTATGAAAATTTACTGACAAATAGCCAAAATTATTTGAATTGATTTAAAATTTTATATTGTTTTCAGGGATTAAAATCCATTTATTAATTGGATCTAAAAATGAAGGGGGCAATTGCTACACTCACAGCAGAATGTATTTGTTTAGGAAAAGTATCTTCAAGTTTTAAGCTATTCTGCTTAAGTTCTAGTCACTACATTCTCATCCCCCAACTAGCTCTCCAATATAGATTAAAGCAAATAAACATAGATCTAGTTTTATAGAAATGTTAAACAATTAAACTGAAAATAAACATTATAAATCTTGGTGAGATGAACTTACTCTCGCTGAATAGAATCTAACTCATTCATAGCTTCGCTGAGGCCCTCATTAACAGCACTCTCCAGCACGTGCTTGTGTTTCTCCAAGGACTCTAGCTCACTGGCACATTTTTTGTCCTCTTCCTCAGCTTCCTATCAGGATAAAGTCATGGTTATAATTTTTTGATATTCACATTCAATATACTACGGGTGGATTTTAAAAAATGTAAAGCATTTTTAAAAATCAGGTTGCCTCATCATTTGTATTCTCAGGATGCTTACTGCTTTATATTTAAGAGATATTAAAATGCTCCTTTGGGAATCTTATACTGTAAACATGTGACCTTTCAACAGGCCTGTATAAAATTTATTCAGCAGTATTTTCAAGTCTGTACTACAGGAAATTTTATGATACTCTGATTTAAATATTTTTTAAATGAGCATCAAAGAGGCCTTTTATATAAGTAAAAATGTGGATAACTTTTATACTACCATTATTTCACATATGTATTAATTATGTACAGGCAAAGTAGCCCAAAATTCATCAATTCCTAGGTTTCTCAAGATGAAATATGAGAGTCTTTCACTTAAGTGCTTTAAAGAAAAAACTAAGTATTGCCACAGAAAACATGAAAAAACAAAAATGATTATCAAATGCCTCATATTTTACATGTAGATCATATTATTGTGGTGTATTTTCTGAAAATTTCACACTGCTTAAAAATGTATAAGCTATCAATATAATATAGGGCAAGAGAAAAGTTTTCAAATCCTAATACTCTGTTGGTATAACTAAGTAAAAAATATTGGTGTGGTTAAAATTTTCACATAAATTGCATAAGTGGTAATGAACAGAGTCATCTGAGTACTTCCCTAAGTAAAACGCTGGCCAGAAGGTGGGTTAAGGGTGGTGGGAAATGAATCTTATTATTTCCCACATTTTAAATTTCATGTAAATGATCTCTGGAATTTGATCAGGATATTGTTTGCGATGACTCTTAATAGGCATATGCAAAGGCCTCATTGGGGTTTAAGGTTTAGGAGTACTTAACACTAAATCTCCATAAAAAGGTAGAAGAGATTATGCTTTGGACTGGTCTTTAAAACATGTTTTGTTCTGACAAGGATACTGAATCACATATGCAGGTACAAAACACTGATGGAACAATTAACATGTTCTATGGTAAAATAGCCAAAGTCCAGGAAAAGTCATTTAAAAGAACAAATAACATAACTCCTTACAATAAACTTTGGAAGAGAAGATGAAACTAAAACACAGGTTATTGAATATAGCTTAAAGATTTCAGGTTGATGTCAGAACAGGTGCCTAGTCAATCATGATAGCTTTGGCTAACCTACACAAACTATGGCAAAGTTCTTACCTTAACTTTTTGTTGGTAAAGATCATCCAGCTTTTGAATTTCTTCTTTCAGAGTTCTTACACTTCTCCTGCTTTCTGTTATCATTGTATTTAACTTGGGGAATAAAAGTTTGGGTGAGAAATCATAACAATTACATTAAAAAATTTTTAATAAGTTATAGAACTTTTATATTAACAATGAACTAATTGAACCATGTTATTTCTTCTAGTTCTTTTGGACACTCACGTATCATTTGTCCTAAAAATTTATTATTCTCCAAAGAGAAGTTAATTTCAAGGAAACTTGTAATGTGTAATGTTTAAATGCAGAGGGGTATAGTAGGGTAATTCTCGGTAAAATATGTCTGTTTTTCTACTCTTAGCTGTGGAAATTTTTTTTTAACTCTCATATATTATATAAATATTATACTATTAATGTTTTTATATTACTTTATTAAGAAATATAATTTGTGCTCTTTAGTTTTTAGATTTTATCTACTTCAGTTATCTAGTTTGTTTCATTTGTGTGTTTACTTTCTGGGATATTAGAGAGAACTATTTATATGAATTTTATTGGCTAACATTTGTTAATTGGTTACAGTTAACGCATTCCTACAAAGAGAAAAAATAAACAAATTTAATCTTGTTAAAGCTTGAGCTTTAAGATATGTTGAAACCAAAACCAAGAAAAAATGTTTCTAAAGCTCATTTCCTGTTGACAAGTGCTGATACCAGTTGATATTAGTAATGAGCACAAAATGTTTTTCAGCTAGACCAAGAGGAAAATATTTCCCCCTGGACACAGAAAATAGTAAAATGTATAAATAAGCTATCATTCTTTAAAGGAATGATTCTACGTATACGTGAAATTTTAAAAAAATTATACGTATATATGTTTTGGGAAAAATTTAGTGATGCTATTGTTATTTGACAAAAGACAGGATGGTAAAATGACTACACTTATTAAAGAAACTTGCATATACTTCTCATTCAGTCATCAAAAGTCCCTTGTAAGGGACATTTCTTTCCTATTTTGTAAGTGAGAAGAGTAGGCTGGAGAGAATGCTATTTACTTAGGATCATGCAACTAGCATGTTCCCTGAAGTCAAAACTAGATGTTCTAACTCCAAGGACTTTTTCTATACCACCTGCCTTTCCAATTATTTTAAATACTAGGGTTACTGAAGCTATAAGCTTTGCTTCCAGTCTAAAGATATTTTACTTCTTAAGTAATTACTAAGTCTTTTTTCTTTAAGTTTTGGGAGGTCCTACAAATTCTCCCTTGTAAATTTCTTTCTGTGTTCATTTTATCTTGGATGTGGATGTTTTTCCAGGATTCTGATCTTGGCTGTATTCTTATTTGCTCACTTGGGAGAGCTTTCTCTCATTCTCATTCTTGGGAGATCTCCTGGCTTTAATTACCTGCATACTAGGAAATATCTATCTAGCTATATATTTCCAAACTCCAACTGCCTATTGGATATTCAAAGCAAGAATCCAGCTAAGTCATTTCAACCAGAATCCCTCATCTTCGATATGTGATCAGGTTCCTCATCCTCCACCTGCGCCCCTTTCACCCCTTACTCAAATCCCCAGGTAATGTTCTTGCCTTCAGTAAGAACTCTGCTAGGTTGGTTTCGCTAGAATCTCCCCTTAACCCTGCTGTTTCCTCTCAGTAATTTTCTATCCACTGAACCCCACCCTGCTCCTTGGCTATCAATTCCATTTCTTTGTTGTATTTGGAGTTGAGTCCAATCTCTGTTGCCTACTACAAAAACCCATTCTTATATCCCCCATTGAATAAAGTCTGCCTTATCATCTTTAACAAGTATCATGAATAACTTTTCTTTAACACTGTTATACTAAAACTGGACACTTGAACATTCTTGATTTCTCTTTCTTAAACGTTACATCCAAATAGACCATGATATTATGCTGTTTTGATCTTTAAATCTCTTTTCTCCATCCTCACTACAATAGCCTTAGTTTGAGTCCTTACCAGTTATCACTCAGAATATTATTAGGTCTCTTAAATTGTGTCTCTCTTCTCCAAAACGGCAACATTATGGGCTTACTAAAACACACAGGTGTTATTTCCTGACTTAAAAATCTTCGATGGTCCCTACTGCCTATAGAATAAAAATTCAACCAGTAAGCAAGAACTGATAAACCCCTTCAAAATTCGATTCTTGTTACTTCAGGCTTCTCCCTTATCCTACTGATACTCAAGGTAATTCATTAACTTGCTATGCTCTTCGGTCTTTGGGCCCTCAGTGGTGGGTGTGTGTGGGTATGGGTGTGTGTGTATCCTGTGTAATCCACTGGCCAACGCCTACTTGTTATTTACAACTCAGCTCAGCTACCACTTCCTTCAAAAGAAACTTGTGCTTATCTTAGGTGTATTATGAGAATCCACAGCATGCTGTATTTACACTACGAAAAATTTTACAGTAAAAGTAATTGTTTTCATGCCCTTCTTCCCACTTGACATAGAGTTCACAACATCTATTACAATAACACCAGACACATATCAGGTTCTCAAAATACCTGCTGAATAAATTTCAGTTAATATTTAAACTTTACATTTATTTTCAGAGCTGTGACTGGTTTAATTTTCTACTTTTGTGATGTCTTTATCAGGTTGTAATATGAGGGTTACATATACTAGCCTTATAAATGAAGTTGTTAAGTAAAGATTTTTGTTTACACTGTATTACTTCATAATTCAAATAAATTCCCTCCATCTTTATAGTATATCTATTTCTCATTTGTATTTTCCTTGAATGTTTTTGGTGATTATTTTAAGTTGTTTTCAGATTGATTAGTTGTTATTCTAATTTATTAATTTCTGTTTAAACTTTACTATTTCAAATTGCTATTTTACCTTAATGCCATCTTAACTTGATTAAACAGATTGTCAAATTGAAAAAATAGTTTGTTTTTAGTCTCTGAAGCATATAACATTATTGATCACTCCTTTTTGTCTCCGGTTTTACTGAGATATAATTAACATATAACATTGTATTGGTTTAGGGTGTATAACAATTATTTGATACATAATATATTGTGAGATGATTAGCACAGTAAGTTTAGTTGAGCTCACTCTTTTCTTGAAAGTCCTCCCTATTTAGGCTTTTATAGCATATTTTTAAATTCTGATCGTTCTCCAATTATTTTGTCCATTTCGTTTTGAAAATGACTTTTGGAAACAAACTTTTACAGGCATTTAAATTTGAGTTCCCCTGAATTCCACGGCCCACAATGAAAAATTAGGTAAAAAAAATTTTCTTAACCTATCATAGCTAGTTAGCCTCTAACTATAAATAATACATACCTACTTTAAGGTAGCCACTTCATATCTTAGTATAAAAAGGGATATTATTAAATTATCTCAAGTTTAAGGAGGCAATTCTCCATTAAAAGCAAAGGGAAATTTACTCAGTTACATATCCTTTTACTATCAATGATATGTTTAAGTTACTTAAAAAATTACTTTAAATATTAATATGAAAATATTAATATGATTTAATATGAAAATATTTCTAAATCAAGGGTATTAATATTAATATAATTTAATATGAAAATATTTCTAAATCAAGAGTATACCCCTGATTTAGAAATATTTTCATATTAAATCATATTAATATTTTCATATTAATCTCTTTTCATATTAAAATTTCATTCCTTAACAATCAGAAACCACAAATCATATTTAATTTTAAGTTTATAAATATCTTATTTTTGCTTTTAATGACTATGTTTTGTTACTTACTTGTTCTAAAGTATCATCTAATCCCATTTTCTTATTTAGAGCTTTATTACTTTCTTCTTCAGTTTGGTTTAAGAGTTCCTTGAGTGGTACCTATAAAATACATAGGAATGTGGGTTATATATGACATACGTTAATTATAAAATTTCTCTCATGAGGCATCTACACATTGTGATAGAAGAAAATACTTTTGGAGAAAAACAGTGAATCCATGAATTTTTAAATAAACACATCAATAATAATATAAAACTAATTTTAATGTAATTTCTATAACTATAGAATATAACTTACTTTTGGTTTTGAATACATGTGAAATTCTCGATTTGCTTACCTATTCTTGAAATTCGCTGTTATTATTTACCATTTTATAAGTACACTTAATTTAATGGAATCTTGGAAACAATTTATAAGTAGGATTTGTTTTTATGCTATATTCTCTAGATGAATCATTTCTCTTAATCCTTTCAATGGATTAGTCTTCAAATTATCTGCTTGTCTTTTGTTTTCTTTTTTGCTATTTATTCTAACTCTATTATAATAACAAAAGACTTGAACATGCCAAATGTCCATCAACAAGAACTGGTTGAATAAGCCATACAATGGAGGACTTTGAGGTTGCAATTGAAATGAAGAAGAGCTCAATTTACTACTGCGGAGAGTAGACAGGAATAGACAGATGGAGGAGATATACAGGGCAAGGTAATTGGGAAGGGGTGCGAAGCTTTCATGCTCTCTTCGCTTTGCAACTCTCCCTGCATCTCCACATGTTCACCTACTTGGAAGTTTTTACCTGCTTGAAATTCTTATGTTTATAGTCTATTCTATTAATTTTATTTTAACACAGTTCTTCATTGTTTCCATTATTATTATTATTTTTTATAGAGGTAAAGCTTATGCATTAAAATAAAGAAATAATGAAGTTAAAATAAATGTAACATAAAATTAAAGTATACAATCCAGTGGCGTTTAGTAATTCACAATGTTGTATAACCATCACATTTCATCACTCCAAAAGAAAACCTGTACATTACCATGTTTTCAGTAGGTCTTTTAAAGTTATTGGTTTTAATTCTGGCTGCTTTATTTCTAAAGATGCAATGGCCTCTTTAATCTAAGAACTTTTCTTCAAATACTACATATAGCAGTTGGAGTGGCACCTTCTTGATGCTATTTCTATTTTTATTGTTTTATTATTATGTAAAACTATTTCCAGAGATCAATAAAATTTTTTCGTTCTTGTCTGAGCATATGTATTCTTTTTGCAATGGGTAATCTTTCCTACAGTTATTTAAGTAATTACTTTCTTGCACTAGTCATGTCAAACTACTCAAAATAGCAGTAAGTAAACTCTGCCTGTCTACCTACCTTTCCTAGCTATTGTTTGAGAAACAATTCAGTTAAAGACTAAATGTTTACTTGATGCATGTTTTTTCTATTGAAAATGAGTCTAGCTTGTTTTAATCAAAGTCTATCTACCAATAAACTGTAATATCTAGGAATGTAGGGACTGTATCTTTCTGGGTATTTTATTTCTAGCACCTAGCTGATATGGAATATGTTATATACTAAATAATTTATTGAAGGAAAAATAATTCTCTAGGGAAAAATACATAGGTTTTGAATTTAAATAACACTTTCATATTCAAAAATTAAGTATTTTAGAAACGAACATTTTTGGAGGCCATTAAAATACTAAAATTTGTGAATAACCGAGAAGTTGCAGTAGAGCAGTTAAAAAATTTTCTTCCCCAAATTCTTGGACATACTTAAAAATCAGGTGCAGATTTTTCATCATTGATTTTTGGAGTCATGTAACACTCTATTATATTTCATGTTTTCATGTGTGTCCTTTTGCCTGAAAACTCTTTTCCATAGACCATCCCCATAAGTTTTTTAAGATTTTGTTCCAGGTTCGCCATTTCCATGGAGAGTTTTCTTTTCATTCTGGGATGAATTGATCTTGTTACCATACTTTATAAAGACTTCTAATAAAGTACAAATATTTATTTATATCTTTTTCCCTTGAGTGGATTAGTAGCAACTTGAGAGCAAGGGTCAGGTCATTTTTACTTTTATAATCTTGGTGTCTATTTTATATCAAATCATTTTTTTTAATTGGATAGTTGAATAGATAAAGTAAGTAGAGAGGAGAAAAGGTATTATAATTCCAAGAGTAAGATATGATAGAGAGAAGGATTTCTACTACCAAGAAGGAAGATAAAAGGTTTCGTTTTTATTTTTATTTAGTCCTGAGTTATAGACATGCTAAATTTTTAAACTTTGAATCGGCCATCATTCATATCATTTAAAAACTTTTTGAAGTACTCATAATTACTTACATAAACTTGAGCTCTGTATTTGACAAGGCAGTTGGCACCAGCTTCAGGATTAAACTTAATTTCAAAGTCATAACCTTTGGAATTCTCAGCACCCTTAGGAATAAGTTTTAATTTTCTAGCCAACTTGTGATACTCTGTTAATTGTGTTTCAATCTGTAAGAATAAAACACAAAAAGCAGTGTTAAAAACAATCTGCACCATTCCATATGGTTTTCAACAGGCATTTCTGCAATTTTACACAAAAATTAAAATACAAAGATTTTATTCATACTAAATTTGTAGGATAATTCTAAGACTATAATTATTAAACAGTATACTACTGTTCTTCTCTTTATCTGATAAATAGTTTGGAAGAAGAGTCCATATTTAGGTATTAATGAAAATTCACTCCCCTCCTTGAAAAAAAAACAAAACAAAACTTATAGAACCAAGAAGTGCAGCGAACATCAAGAAAAAACACGAAGCAAAGCAAACCAAACCTAGGTACATCGTAGTCAAACTACTGAAAACCAAAGATAATATATTGGCAAATTTTGTTAAGGATTTTCATTTCTGTGACATATATTATTTATTTTTTCATCATCACTACTTGAATGTAAGCTTCATTAAAGCAGCTGTATCCCCAGTCCCTAGAACAGTACTTGGCATATAGCGGATACTTAATATTTGATTAATAAATAAATTTGCAGAGTCTTGGCAATTTATTTTCATACTGCTTCCTCCATTTAATGCATAGTTTCTAACTGCTGTTACCAATCCATAAAAATAAATACTTTGAGTGCAAAAATGCAATGGCAAAAGCACCCATTGGAACTTGCTTAAATAATTTGCTATTTCTAAAAATTTATCAGCTCTCAAAAAATTCAATTTATTAAATATAAGATTTCTCATTAATGAATCAGAAAGTCATTTCAATTACTATAATTGGTTACATAGCTTTCTAGGGACTACCAAGGTATGTAGGTCTGTTTTGTCCTAATACTAAAATGGTACTAGGAGTAGTTTCTTCTGTTCTTTACTACCATTTTATTTATCTAATGAAAACAGCCTTCACAAACCATGTACTTTATCATGCCTAACTGTAGAAAGAACAAATATGTGGCACATGTGTCTCTACTTTCTCCTTCCCACAACCAACTGATCATACTCTTTCTTGATGAGTCTAGATGCACACTCAATGTCTATCTCAAAAGAGCTCCAGAAGGCTACCATCAGTTAGAGGTGGCATGTGGAATAAAAATTAGTCCAGCAGATGATGGATGAAATTCATGTTATGTTGAACGTTTGCATTCTGCCATCATTCTTTAATATCTCTCTTACCTTCTATGCAAGGGCTTACTTCTCACTGTCCGTGGCCCTACTCTGATTTCTCATTAGGACATTGCTTACCTAATTCCTAGATAATCTTATTTTCTAGCCTAGTCCTCCAAATCAAAAACAGCATTCTTTTTAGTACAGCTAGTTTTAGCTAGTTAAGCTCAGAGTTCATTTAGTCCAGAGATTTCTAACTTCCCCTTTTCCACATAGTGCTTAAAAGATAAAATATACTTATTAATAACTGTTGAAGGAACTCATTTCAGATTCGCCAATCTAGTCTAACCATACTTCATCTTATAAATAAGGAAACTGAGGCTATGAAGTTGGATAACACACTGAGGTGACAGGCATGTGGTGGTAAATTCAGGGCTAAAACAAAGGTTTACCAAATTCTAGGTTCAAAAACTTTATGGATCAGCACCCCAAGCTATTTCTTATAAATGTATACTTTTCTCCTTTAACACACGAGAACAGAGATTATTTAGAGAGTAAGGAAGATGAGGGGGTATAGATGGTTAAAGCAAAGCAAAAGTATAGTGAAATACGGACAAAAAAGGAGGTAATGCTTATTTCTCATACTGTCTAGTCCATATTAAGAATTACATATGTAGGTTTGTAAAATACAGATTTTTAATAACACAAAAGTAAATCTGATTAAGAAACTATTTGCATTATGTTTACAATGTACTTTATAATGTGACCAGGATGAAAAAGCAGTATTGCCCCCTGGGCAAAAACAACTGCTTTGTTTGAACTACTTTTTTCATTTTAACAATGGTGATAAATATAAGAAATACTGTATTAAGGAAGGTGCTGCAAGTAATAGGATTAAAAAAACAAAACAAAGAAACAAAAAATTACTTTAGACTAAAATACTAAATTTTCCTCAGTGATGTTAAAATTTCAGACCTAACCTACATCTACCAATAAATAGTATAACTGAAAATATTAGTGTGAAAAACTTCAAATAAAAATTCAATTCTGAAACTCTCTAGTCTGTTTTTCTCTACTAAAAAAACTCCTTTTTAAAGACATGCTTTCTTTTCCTTTTCTTAAAAAAGGTCTTGACCTATATAACTTTTATTAGGAATGAAAATAGTTTATGTAGCAGAAAAAGATGGCTATGATAGGAAAAATGTCCCTAGACAACCTGTTAACTTATATTGTTTTAGAATACACTGGTGTCATGTCCATGATTATGCTAAATTGTTAAGAAAAAGTTCATGTACACTGAAAACTACATTTAAAGGCGTAAATAGTGTATAGCTAAGTAAGGCAGAAGTATAGAACATTTATAAAAGATTGCCAATAATAAGGACAGATTTTATCTAGAAATTCACATAGTAAGCCTACTTTCTCAACAATGTTGGCTGAAACAATAATGTACTACCTATACAATTAAAATGAAGTCAAATAATTTGGTTTTGATGGAGGTCATGAGTGCCTGCTATTACTAAATTTGATAGAAACTTTTGAATCCTTTTATTGCATGTGGCAATGCTGATTGCTTCATGAATCTTTTCTCTCTCAGCTTCTATTCTCTTGACCTTTCTGGTGAGTCCTTAGTTTCCTTTTAGGCCTGTCTTAAAAGACCTTTATCCCCTCAAAGATGGTGTTCCCAGAGTTTTATTTTCCTGTGTATTCTTCCTTGGTGAATTCTTCTACCCTTTGGCTTCAATCACAATATACTGCATACTGATTTTCACCAAATCTATATTGCAAAGCCAGATAGTTTATGCTGAGACCTATATAATAATAGCCTATTAGATACTTTCAGTTGGATGCCCAGTGGGCACAACAGGTCCAGTAGACCATCCCCATTCTTGATTGGCAACTTCTCCTCTTTTATTGCTGAGTGAGTGGCACTACTGCTACTCAATCACCCAAGCCTTATATCAGAACTGTTCCCGCTTCTATCATTAGGTCTTTTCCACTTTGTCTCCTAAGTAGCCAGAATCCACCTATTTCTCTGAATCTCCAGTAGCATTAGCCAAATTCAGCTTGCCTCTTCTTAGCACATGACTGCCACAATCCTTATCTGAGTGTTTTGCTCCCTTCCAATCCATTTTTCACATTACCAAAACTGTGATCTTTCTGAAATGTGATCATTTCATATATGTTTAAAAATTTTAAGGGCTTCTTAGAGCTTTTTGGATAAAGTCCACACTTCTAAACATGAAAAAGATCTTCACTGTCTGGTCTATACTTATCTCTTTGAGTCTCACCTGTGCCCTCATCCTTTGCTATTAAGCACCAATCATATGAAATGCTTATGATCCCAGAGTGCATTATGCTGTTTTCTCTCTGAGCATTCCCATATACTCTTTTGTTGGTTGACTCCTCTATCCTTGCTATGCTAATTTTTCTGTATATTTCCCAATTCAGTTCAGGTGTTATCTCTTCAAAGAAGCTTTTCTAAAAATCACCTTATCCATCTCCCCACACTTTAAACACTAAATCTGGGTTAGGTATATTATATGCTTCCTTAGTACCCTGTTTGAGGTCCGAACTCATGATAGAAAACTATCGACTAGATTGGGTATCTTGAGGGGAGAATGTATTTCTTTTTTATCTTTATTTCCTCTATGCCCAGCATGGTATGTGGTACATAGCTGATGTTAAGTAAATGTTTGAGTAGAAAATAGGTAAATGAAGAAGAGGTAATTCACATCCTCTTCTAGAATCAAAGGCATGAGATATATGAAAATTATTTTCATAGCCTAAAAGACTTTTTTGTTTCTTGGTTCATTGTTTGAAAAAAAGAGCTACCTTAAATTTGACTGAGAGAAATTGGGGTGTTACTGAATTGACATAAAACAATGAATGTGTTTTAGTAAAATGTTCATGCTAAAATTTTTTTTTACCTCTTTAGCCAATTTATTCTACACACTCAATTCTTAATTGGGGTAGACCTTTACAAAGGTCAGCTCTGGTGAACTGCCACTCTGGAAGTGGTATGACATACCGTCTCTTTGCCTCTGGCATATTTTAGCTCCTCATTCCATAATTGCTGTTGTTCATCCTCCAAGTCCTTGGTTAATTTATTAATGGTCTGCTGCAATTCATTTCTTTCATGATTTATTCTCTCAATGTCTGCAACTGAGTACTTCTGGTTATCAACAATATTCTGTAGTCGAGTATTCTCCTGTTTCATTGTTTCACATTCTAGTTCTGTATTGAAAAAAACAAATTTGTTAAGTTCCTTCAATTCTCACAAAGAAATTAAGTAGAGTTGATTAAGGTGTTTAAATTTCCAAGTTATACACATGTATGTTTTTCTCTTTTGGATTAATGCTATATGATCCCACTTTGTTAATAACATTCTTGAAAGATGATACAATTGTTTTATGTGAACCTTATTTCCCTACTGGCTATGGTTTTCAGAAAGTGCTACATGAAAAAAAAAAAAAAAGATCTCACACATAATAATTACAATTAAGAATTGTTACACTTAAAAATGGTAACTCAAATGCTTTTTGAGTTACCATTTTTAAGTGTAACAATTCTTTTAAGTGAACAACTCAATGTTCAACTCAAATGCTTTTTATACTCCTACATGATTCTCTGCAATAAGCCAAAAAGTCCAAAAATATTTATATTAAAATACATGTTTATTTTTATTTCATTGACATTTCAGTGGTTTCATCAGAAATTAAGTAACTATAGTAACTATAGTAGTTAGGCTCTTGCTTTGTCTATTTACCAAAATTTGTAATAAAGAATAACTACATTGTATCAAGAGAATATGGAACGTGCAAACAGCAAATGTTCATGCAAAGGAGAAGTTATCATATTTAAAATATTTGGGGTTATATAGAATAGTGTTTTTTAACCTCTGTGACTTATAGCTTATAAAGAATATGACAGCATTTTTAAGCAAGGTAGGATAAATGGATGAGGATGCTCATGACCAAAGAAGCCAAGAAAAATCATCCTGAGGGCTGAGAGCGTCATGATCTCAGCTTTACTGTCAGCTCTCTGTAGCACTTTTGTTGGAAAGCTCTGCACCTGAGCTCAAAATAAATTAATGATTGGGCTAAGTAAAACTTTATACAGGAATCTGCGTAAAAAATCTGCAACGCATAGTTTCTGTACAGTTTAGATATGTGTCATACACTTTTAGCTATGAAGGCTTTAAATAATCAATAGAGTTAAAATACTCAGAATAAAAATATTTTAAGTTAACAGTTGTCAAATTTTTATCTCAAACTAAATCATTCTGGAGTGGCAAGTTATTGCTGAAGTATTTCTTACTGAGTTTGTAATTGACGGAAAAAAATTCTCACATAAAAATAGAAGTATAAAAATTCTCTTGATTAAATACCAATAAAAACACGGATTTATTATTATTATAAAGTGCCAATTTATTTGCATGACAAACATTGCTATAAGAAATTAGTCTATGGTTCCTTGTCATTATGGTGAACAAACATTAGGGGCCAAATGTAAACTATCTAAAGAGTTGGTTTAGAGCAAATCTAATATATATAGTCGGAGTTATCTGGACAAAAACCAATTCAGCCAACAACCTAGATAATTATCATCCTTGACAGATAATCAATATCCCATAAACTAAAAGTTAAATCAAATATCTTAAGGACAATCTACACAACTCCTATGTGGGACAGATACAGCCTGTAAAATCCAAAAAGAATAAATCGAAGTAGGCAAAGACTTGGGAAAATAGTATACAGTAGGTCCACATAGCTATTTATTTTGTAACTGCTGTCCCATGCCCTGTGATTTGTAGGTAACTTCCTTTGCTCTCCTGGCATCAGAGAGTATTGATCAATTTATGTACCACAGTATTTTCAGAGTTTTATGATTAAGATCTATGAGTTTATGAAAACAAGATTAGGAACACATAGGCTATAAACAAACTTTCTTTAGTTTGCCTTTTGCTTCATAAAAATTGTAGTACTTGCATCTTTTCATTGTAATTTTAGTCAGCTTAAGCTGCTGAGTATTTTAGTAGGTAGTGATGGAGGATAACTATAGCAGCCTGAGGCCAGCAGTGATTTAAGAATTTGGCTTATCAATTACAAGGTAGAAAAGAAAATGTATATTTTATTTAGGCAGCATATGTTCTTAAATTAGGTCCTTCTTGGCTTCAAAAACATCAGTTGCCTGAAAACATGTTAGAAGGTATAGTAGGTTGAATAATGGCCACACAAAGATAGGAAGTCCTAATTCCTGGAATTTGCAAACATCATCTTTTTTTTTGGAAAAGGGGATTTGCAGATGTGATTACGTTTAGTATTTTGAGAAGAGACTACCCCAGATTATCTCGGTGGGCTTGAAATGCCATCATAAATGTCCTTAAAAGACAGAGGCAAAGAGAAATTAACAGATAGGAGAGACAGATATACAGAGAACACAAAGTGAAAGTGGAGGCAGAGATTGAAGTGACACGGCCACAAGGACAAGAATGCCATCTGACACCAAAAGCTGGAAGGGGCAAAGAATGAACTCCCCCACTAACAGTCTTTGAAGCAAGTTGGCCTAGCTGGATTTATAACTTCTAGCCTTTAGAAAACTGTAAGTGAATAAATTTCTGTTGTTTACAGTGATTTGTTATAGCAGCCTCAGAGAACTAATACAGAAGGCACTGAAAACTAGGTAGTTTGCAACAGCTATTTACATGAAAGGAAAAAAGACATTGATGAAAAGCTGTCTCTATATGTGATAAATCCCACATAGGTCCCCATTCCAATCTGAATGACCTCTGTTAGCATTAGTTGTGCTTACCTATTCTAGATACTTCTTCATCAAGACCATTCACTTTCTGGTCAAGAATGGCTGAATGAGACTCCAAATTGCTCATGTATGCTTGATATTTTTGAACATCTGCTTGTAAGGAGGCTTTCAGTTTTCTCAATGACTCTAGACGATTCTTTAAAAGAAAAGAACATTAAATTATTCTCATCAATAATAATTCCGTACTTTACTTGAAAGTAAAGTGATATTATTTAAATTCATCTTAGAGAAAGGTAAATTAGAATTTTCCTTTCACTTTTAGAAGGAGTTAAAAGAACTAAAAGGGGACTTTACAGTTATTACCTAATAAGAAAAAGTACTTTTCAAGAATTAAGTTTGGAATAGGAAAAGTCAAGGGCCAGAATAAAAAAGCACAGAAATTTAAAATCATATATTTTACATAACAGTCTAGGTGCTTCAGTAATATAACACACAAAATAAAATTAGATATCTGGATATTAGAAAGCCCTTAGGATACAATATATTATACAAACCCATTTATTATCATACCCTTTCCACTAACTAAAAAACTCAGAGCCTCTTGTAAATAGGGCTCCCTAGAGGTGTATAACATGGGGACCTCATTCAAAATATCTTTTTGGTTTTATGTAAATAGGTAAGCCTCTTTCATCATATTCTGAACATCATTAGTCTAAAACTGATTGATCACAAGGGAATGTAAAGCTTCAGAGACACCAAACATGCTTTCCTTGGGAATTCTATCATATGTACAAAAATTTTAACTTTTAAGAAGTTTATTTTGTTAATCTATTTAAAATTAATCTTTTAATTATGATAAAGAAGCAGCTGGTATTTGATTAGGAGATCCAGGAGTCCCAAAGAGATAAGTGTATAAGCCTATTAAAGATAAGCATGCTTACTAACCGGTTCTTTTTCTCGTTCTTGTTCCAATCTTGCAATCTGTTCATTCAGTGCTTTGTTTTTTGCTGCTAATGATTCCAGCTTGAAAGCATCTACATTAAATAAATCCTCTGGAGACAAGAGACGAAATCCAAAACTTTATAAGATCTCAAAACTGCCTGGAACATTCTTCCCCAGGCTTTCACCACTGCTTTCTCCTTCATTTCCTTCTGATCTCTGGCAAAACACTGTCAGTGAAGGACAACCTATTTTCTGTCAAACAGCAAACTGTTCCCTTTTCTCCGTTATACTCTGTACCTCCTTACTTTGTTTTGTTTTTCTCTGTAGATGCTTTCTGTATTAGATCACTATGAACTGTCCTCTTTTAAAACAAAATATTATTCATCTTGTTCCCTTTCTCATGTGGGGAAGCTAGAATTATCTTGCTTACTCTTCAGGAAGGTACAGCCCATGGGACCATAAAGGATTGCTTTCACCTTTTGTGCTAATAGTGGCAAGGCGATTTTCTCTTGTTTTGATTGATTTTATTATCTTTGAAAGAATAAATAGCTTTACACATCTTAAATTTATCTATTTTACCTACCACTCTGGCATTTTATATACAAGTCTATTTCAGTAAAAGGAATGAAAATGTAAAATACCCCCCTCTAGTTAGCCAGTAAATACTGAATGTCACTAGATTGATTATAGCCGAGCAGAAAAATAAAAAATTTCTTTCTTTGGAAATGTAAGGGCCCATTAACTGTCACAAATTTTGAAAGGGGCTTTAGGTCTTCCGACTAATTGGTGCTTTAATTTCTCAAATAGTAAAGCAAGAATATCAAAGAAATATTATTCTTCAAGAGGAATAACATTTGCTGATTATCTTCTGTGCTCCTGGTACTGTTTGATACTTTATATACATGGCCATCTAATTTTGCAAAACTTTGTTAACAAGTAGTTTGTTAAGGTCATATAGACAGGGATATGGCTCAGGTCTGACTCCAATGCCAGTATTCTTTTTGCTTAACTATTACTTCTCTTCACTAAGGAAACGATGAAGATAAAACTCAGGAGGCATCCAAATAATTTAAAGTGAGTAGCTCATGTAAACATTGGGTAATGGTAAGCTAAGTTACAACTCCACAGGCAGAGTTAAATAAATGACCAAAAGCAAGCACACAAGGAATAACACTTACTCAGCTTTGACTGCAACTCTGCATTCATCTCCTCAAAGCTGTCAGCACCAGTCATGAAACTCTCATAGCATTTTATGGTGTAGTCCAAGAACAACTGGTTGGGTTAAGCAGATTTAAAACAAAGACATGATTCTCTATTTAGTTTATTTCACTTTTCTAAGTGGAAATTTAAATGACTTAAAAAAAATAAAAGTCAGGAATACTAAGTAGCTATTGGAACTATAAATGAGAAATGAACCTAGACTATATCATTAATTATGCAGCACAGACTTATTCAGTTTGCTATTTCTAATGTGAATACTAAGGATGAAAACAACACTTAAATTTGGATAAAGGTGCCATTTAGTAAACAGTAAAGAAACCATATCTTCAGAATTTTGAGAAGGCCAAACAAGAAAGATTAATAATAAATATAATTAAACATAAAATGCACAAACTTAATTGTCTTTAAGGATAATCTATTTTATGAAAATGTAAATAAATCATTAATCATATAAATTGAAATAAACCGACAAAGTCTAGTTATAAAAACAAGAATGTAATTAATAAAGGCTATAATTACACTGTAACTTCAGGCTAAAAAATGGCATGATTAGTAGAGATCTAAACAGTAGAAAACTATCATTCTTAATATTTATTCAGGAGAAAGTAATACTATATTTTGCAGTTATGAGTTGTTTTGGTCACTGAAGATGCATATTTTGTTAGGAGGCAAGGACGGCTGATCAGAATTTTCCATAGCCTAAATGAAGTAAATATCCCTCAAGACAAACCAATTCCCTTTGCACTGATTCTCTCCTTACTAAGCAACCTTCTTATTACTTGGTTGACATGGAAGGGGTATTGTGAATAGGCAGTATGTATATGCCTGTAATGGGAAAGGTGTACCACTGATGTTAATACGTTTTCATTCCACTTCAGATCTGTCTCTTGTGAATTTATAAAAGTGAATTTTTAAGTTTGGTCAATTTTGATTTTGCAGATTAAAAGAAATGAGTTCTTGGACCCATAAGCTCAGAATCTGGTGAAGTTGGATACTTTTATAACTTTTTAAAAACAGCACTTTTGGTTACTAAAAGCGCTTCTCTATATATCGTCATTTGAAATAATTGTTAAAATACCAAGAATAACTTTTACTGCTTTAGCCTTTAAAATGAATGTTGAAAAATTTACTATTTAGTAGGTGTTGTTATAAATATATTTGGGTGAAAACTGAGGTACAAATAAATCTAGTCCAGTACACATACGAGAGGAGAAGTTTCTTTCTAGCTACTGCTCCATCAGGGATCATCGCTAAATAGTAAAGGGGCATGGTTATTCTTCGTTTAAGGAAAAAAAAAGGCAATGATATCATGTCAGTCAGTGGATACATCTTTGAACTATTTCCCAGGTAGTAATAAAAGATGAGACTGGTTATTTCCGCTTCCTTTTTATAAAAAAAATGCTCCAAAGAGTGAAGATTAGAATTAGATCAGTTAATGCTTTTTCTTCTTAGGAATCTACATGATAATAGGTCTTTTACATAAGCTATGGGACATTAATGTTTAACCTTAACATTATAATTTTATTCCTTGAAGTTTGTTCCATTAGGATATATATAAATTTACATTAATTTTAGGAAATAGGGGAAGGTGAGTTTTTTGTTTGGGGTTGAATAAAGTGTGGGTTGGGAACCAATTTAGACTGTCTGTTTAGTTTTGTAAGTAGTAACTCTGATCTGAGTGGCAGTATGTCAAACTAAAAAGGGCAAAACAGAAGAAACAAATAACCCCCATGCACTATTTTAAGACACAATCTATTATATTTTGTATTAACAATTAAATTAAAATAATGTTGCTGTATTGGTATCTTCATTCTAAAAAGAGGGGAAAAGAAATGTTATGTGTATATGTTAACAATAACATGTCATGACTTAATTCCAATTGACTTGAATTTTTTCCTTACTTAACATTTCCAAATTTCTGTGCCTAGTTAATTTCAGGAAACTACAAAGTGATACCAAGAGTAAATCCATAGACTAATATTTTCAAAAATCAATTTTAGAAGTTTTTCAGAAAGCAAAAGATCAGTTCTATAAAAAAATATTAATTTCAATCGTGACACATTTAATTAATAATATCAATATGGAAAGTGAAGGAAACTGGACTCTGGGTGGTAATCACACAATATAAATGTCAAATTATAATGTACATCTGGAAATTATATAATTGTATTAACCAATGTTACCCCAATAAACTTAAAATAATTACCCCAATAAACTTAAAAAAATTAATAATATCAAGATAACTTTAATGTTTACAACAATGTAAGGTACCTTATTATACATAATTCCATCTTCAGTTTCTTCTCCCCAAGGCTGTCCATCATCAAATAAAGGTGAGCTTTCCTTCATGGCAGTATGTAACTAATTAATACACAAGCAAGATATTAAGTTTATGAAAAAAATACATTGCTTTCATGTTTTGTCAACTGATTTTTAGTGTCATTTTTTAGAATCATTTACATTACTGAATGACTGAAAGTCTCTTCAGGAGTTATTATTCTATGGAGACTTAAAATATATCTCCTTTTGATATTTTAGTAACTAAATCCTTAGGATTAAAAAAGAATGGGTTCCACATTTAGTTTTATTCTATACAGAAAAATATGCTGAACTTTACGCTTATTAACCCTATGAGAGCATATGTACACATTTTAATGCAACTCTGAGAATCCAAAACAGATGTGCCACATAAAAGGTGAAGCAATAATAATTATTTTTCTTTTATATGAACTTAATTTTGGTGCTCAAATGTATTGACTAAAATCTTCAGAAATACAACTGTTTAAGCTTGAAAGTGATTACAGATAATAAATTATAGCAAAACATTCAGATATTTATAATTTACAAGCTAAAAGAAAAATGGCTAAAGGTTTTTAATGCATAGAAATTTCATTTTGGAATATTGTTTTTATACCTTGTTTAAAAAATATAACCTTTCAAAATGAAAAAAATTAGAAAATTTAAATGAAATTGCTATAAAATGTAACGATATCAATGTATATCTAGTATAATGAACATAAAGTTTCTAAGATAAAAAACAATGCATTAGAAGTGTAAAAGAATTCAGTTTCTACTGAAAATATTTCATTAAATTTTCTTATTCTAGCACTCATATATAAGATTCCTGAATGGGGAGTCTCTCATTGATTCTTAAATTGCTAGTGTGTTCAGCTCCACCATCTCAAACTAAGACAGGAAGGAAGAGATTTCAACACATATAACAGACTTGGAGGCATCTCGGAGCTCCCTTGCCAACAGAAGCCACAACAGGTAATCCACAAGCTCCTGTATCACTGTGGAAATGCTATCTCTCAACCACATGACAATGACATAAGCTACTTAGGCAAAGGTAACTATTCTAGAGACAATAGGGATATTTGGTGGTGGGAGCAGAGAGGTGGCTACCCAATGTTCATGGGTATCACCGAGGAGAGACAAATTGAATACATAAATGCTATATATTAAAGTTCAGTAAAACTTGAGTTGTATTAATGGACTATGGTATTGGATTTCTACTCCTAACTTAACAATTGGTGGATTGAATGTACCAGGATGTCTTCTGGTTCAAAATCCATCTACCCAGTGCCTGTGTACATTTAGTTAAGGGCTAGCTGATGGCCAAGAGAATGTCAGGAGGACAACGTTAGTTTTAAGGATTTAAGCAATAAATAGGACAGGAAACTGAGAAGATGCAAAAGGAAGAGACTGCATTAGACTAGATAAAAATTTATGCTTCTGAACAGTCAAAATACAGCATATAAATCAAAAAGAAAAAGGAAAAAAATACTTGCACAATATGCATGAGGTAATTTCAATTTGACTATTTTTGATGTACAAAATGGTGCTCTTGCAAATCAATAAGGAAAAAAATGCAAAAGACATGAATAGATAGTAATAATAAATGTGAAAAATGTCCAAGTTTAAAAACAAAAAAATGCAAAATGAAAAAATTATGTTTGCTTATCATGTTGTTAATTATTAAAAACACCAATAAGCTTAATTAATATATGAAGAATTCAAAAGGTAAAAGTTCAAATAGCAGAAGCAAATGAAATATAAAATAGGTCAAAAAAGTATGCACAAACAAGTTAAAAAATATCAATGACAAACCATATAAAGCAAAACATAATTGCTTTAATAATAGATATTAAAATAAGCAATATTTCACCTTACAAATAGGTAAAAATTTTAAAACAATAATGCTTATAGTAGTAGAAAATGGGTATGCTCACATATTGTTGAGAAACGTTTAACTAATGCACATTTTCTGGAGGGAAATTTGTCATCATGCATCAAAAGTTTAAAAAATATACATAATTTTCAAAGCAAAAATGTACCTGTAAACTTTATTTCAAAGAAATGTTTTAAGTTGTCTCTGAATTGTGGGATATGGGTACATCACCTTTTGTGTATGCTTTTCTGTATTTTCCAATCTTTTTGCAATATATATGAATTTTAAATAAAAAAGGAAAAGAAATAAATGTTGTGGGGGAAATAACTTCCTACTAACTTTTTTTTGAGCTGTAAAACCTTATGAAAACATATAATCTCCTTGTCAATGTGGTACTTCCTTCCCCTCACCCCTGGAATCACGTATTAATAGTTTGAAGAATTTAAAATCAAATATGCTCTGAAAAATGTACACTGATGCAGATTTTGAGATAAATGACAAAAGCAAGATTTGGAGAAACAAAGTAATATCTCGAGGAAAAATAATCTTTTCTATGTACACGTTTTAAAATGAGAAATTAAATACCTTGATGCAGTCTATTAGCCAAACCAAGGCTGCCACAATGTGAGGCCATGTATGAGGGGCCCCCACTGTATACATGGAGCTTTTGGATAATGCAAAAGGATACCTATGAAAAATTAGAAAAAATAAGCTAACATAATATGCTAATTTTATAAAAATGTCTGTTAAGCAAGAAATTATATTAAAAAACTTCCATGTATATAGTAACAGTCTTGACTTGTTTAGAAGTATTTGTTGAGATTCTGTCCTTAGTCATCTTACTCGCAAATGATTTTGTGTATTTTTTTTGTTTCTTCTCTGTGATTATATATCCCTAAGCTACAGAACTTGATTTACAACCAATATGCTAGACTTCTCTCCTAAAAGATCGTTGGTTTCTTCGAATTAAATATACAACAATCCACATGTACACAACTCCTCATCCTCAAATCCACTCCTCCCAATGCCTACTCTTCACAGACCTTTTGACTTCATCTCACCCCATTTTCATCATGCATTCAATCCTGTCTTTTTTGCATTTATAAAATCTGTGGTATCCAGCTCATTCTATCTGTTACTTCAGTAGTTCAGGGCCTTATGATCTGTAGTTTCGTAACAACTTCCAAATGGTTGTTCAATTTATCCCACATATGCTGCCCACAGTGAACACATTAAAACACATTATTTCTCTAACTCAAAATCTTTATAAATTTATTGAGTTTGATTCTTCTGTGTTCCAACATTCTGTCTAGGCTAGTAAGAAATATAATATACAAACCCAAGCCCTTTAAAGATCCTTGGAACCTCTTCTTCAAATTTTGTGTCAGGAAATTCATATGAAGGGCACAGGAAGCCATAAAGAAAAGTGAAGATCTTTAAGAAGTCTTTAACAGAAGGAGCTTGTAGAGATTTCATGGACACACTATATGCATAACCGTTTTCTGTAAGAAACTAATATCAAACATTTTATAATAGAAAAATTATTAAAAAATACCTAAGAAAATAGTCACAATTTAGACTAATTAAAATTATAAAATACCTCACAGAGTAGTCGAATACACTGCTGAATGAATGCTTTGTCATTAAGTGGTCTTGGGTCCTTGATTTTTTCAGAGCAGGAAAATATACCAAATTGGCTATTCCGGGATCCAGGCCCACTGGTTCTGGAAACATTTTTAAAAATCAGTCAAAATTATTTCCTTCTGTGGTCAAATCTAAATTATTTCAAGGCAATTTTATTTTAACATCAGCATCAAATACTAAAGTTCAATAATACTTTAATTTTTATTTAACTAAACAGAATTCTCTTATTCAAGGCAGAGCAAATAATGAAGAGCAAAGCATAAAATGAGGTGGGAAGAAAAATACACTTCTGGTGCTTTGTATTACTAACACAAACACATACACCATCCTCCAAGAATGTGTATTTTGAGTCACTAGATCTTCTGCACCAACAATTCTCCAACTCTATTCAATATCCTAAGTCCTTTTGTTTTTCTCATTAACAATTGTGTCATGCAATATTATGTGTCTAATTGCTAATTTACCATAAACATATATGTTGCTACCTTTTAGTCATTAATGGCTACAACATATGTGCTCCATTCTAAGGCTCTCTCCCAAAACAAAATCTTATTTGTTTAAATCTTTATAGTGGTTCCTTTTTGCCTACCAATGGGGCCCAATTTAGCTCACCATTGTAGTTTACTGTTCCTTTGAACAATAGTTTTCCTTATTGGACAGATGCCAGAAAACTGAATTACAGGTGGCCTTCCATATCTGTGGGTTCCACATCCACAGATTCAACCATATACGAATAGAAAATATTAACAACAAAAAATTATATTGTTGCTGACATGCACTATGTAGTTAGGTTTTGTCTGTACTGAATATATACAGACTTTTTTTCTTGTCACTGTTCCCAAAACAATATAACTACTATTTAACAGTATTTACATTGTATTAGGCATTAGAAGTAATCTAGAGATGATTTCAAGTATACAGGGGGATACGCATAGGTTACATGCAAATACTATGTCATTTTATATGAGGGACTTGAACATATTTAGATTTTGTTATCCGCAGGGGATCCTGAAACTAATCCCTAGAAGATACCTAGGGATGACTGTACAATGAATATTGCTGTAGTATCTGAACTCTGTTCATCAACACTTCACGTCTCTCTGCAAGTTGGCTTGCTGCTTTCAAGTTCCCTTTTGACCAGGATCTAAAAAGTTCTTTAGTTTGGGCCCTCTCACTCCATTGTCCTGATTTATTAGCTTGAGAATTTGCTAATTTGAGAACCACTTTTCCTCATACTGCTATTGTTTAACCTTTATTTTTTTCACTATAAAAGAAATATGTATAGACTCAACTCTTAGTCTATACAAAACTACACTAATACATATCTTTTTAAATTATAAGAGAATTTCCCAACCGATCAAAATACTCTATCATTCAGCTTATAGTTTAAGAGCATAGGATCTAGAACCAGTCTGTGGTTTCAAATTCTATCTCTGTTATTCGTTGTATGACCTTGGGTAAATTACTCAACCTCTCTGTGTTTCAATTTCCTTATCTATAAAGTGGAAACAATAACAGGATCTACCTATAGAGCAGTTCTGAGGATTAAGAGTTAATATAGATAAAGCACTTAAAATAATGTCTGGTTTATAAAAATGTCTGCAAATGTTAGATTTTATAATTATCATTATCTTTGAAGTTTACTTCTGAGATGAAAGTTATATTACAAAAATGCCTTGAGATTTTTCATCAAATGAAATGACTACCCAAAACAGTCTAACTTGGTGTCATGGCAAAGACTTTTCATAAGGTAACAAATATCTCATCTCTAAATATTTTCAAAACAAGTGAACAAACATATTTGTCTTAAAGTTATATTTTGTTTTGGTGAGATAAAAGAAGTTTATTTGATCAATTTTGAGATTGAATAATTCATTTAAAAGTCACATTTACTGAGGTGCAATTTGCTTAGAATAAAATGTACCTGTTTAAAGTGTACAGTTTGATAAAGTTTGACAATGTATATACCTGTGTAATCCCTACCACAATAAGATATTGAACATTTCTATCCCATATCTACCCCAAATGTCTCATACCCCTTAACAGTCAATCCTGCCCCAGCTCGAGCATAGGCTACCAATGATCTAGTCTAGACAGTGGTTCTCAAAGTGTGATCTAGGAGATCTGAGAAGTCAAAATTATTTTTGAAAAAAGGAACAAACAAAAAACTAAGATGTTATTTGCTCCTTTCATTCTCATTCTCTCATGAGTGTACAGTGTTTTCCAGAAGTTGGCTATATGATGTAAATGATATTGTAAAAGATTAAATACAGAAGCAGATATAAGGATCTATCTTCTATTAAGCTATACATTAATGAGATTTGCAAAAATGTAAAACAATGACACTCTTATTATTGAAATAGTTTTGTTTTTGAAAAATTTTTAAAAAAATTGAAAACATATTTTTTAGGTTAGTATCAATAGATACAGTCCACAAAATAAAAGCTTTTTGGAGTCCTTAATATTTATTTAAGTGCATAAAAAGGTCTGAGACTAAAATGTTGAACAAATGACAGTTCCTCCTAATTTTAAATGCTATGAATCCATAGTATCAGAAAGCCAGGGATAGAATTTTCAATTAACTATTCACTCGTAACAATGAAATAGTGGTCGAATGTACTGCTACATCTCTTAGCATCATCTAAAGCAGATATAACCATTTCAATCATCTAAAATAGAAGAAAACTAGATTATAACTTTCTCTTGAAAGGGACCATGCCCTTTAACTTTTTGTACTCTGAGAGCATTTAGCCCAATGCATGGCTTTAAGAATCCCTTCATTAGAACTGATAAAAAAGATCATTACCTTTTGCCAAATACAGAAACTTTTCTTTCAGATGTGGGTTTGTTTACATTCAACTTTCCAAATGCTGGCTTCTCTTTGCTTTAAGAAAAGAAGAAAAACAAACTCTTCAAAATAAATATTAGTTCAAGAAGCTTTTGGAAATATGTTGGAACCAACATCTTTTCTCTATTACCTATAAAAATAATTCAAAATTATGAAAACTTTTAGCAACAATTGCAACTGTTATAAATGGATTATGCTAACATAGTATAAGTTGTAATGCTAAAATGGTAAAAAAGAAAGCTAGAATAAAAAAACCCCATATCTACATTTCAATTATCTTAAAATATGGACATTTATGGATAACAACTTTAAAAGAAAAAAACGTAAAAATAAATATTTTCAATCATAGAATGATAGCTACATTAAAATTTTTTTTCTCTTAAGGCTTATGCTTTAGCAGAACATTTAAGAACATACATTACCTAAGTTACAGACCAAAAACGTTGACAATGGTAGCCTTTTATTTTTAATAGAATTCAAGATAAATCTTTTGGTGTACATAATGTGTAACAGTACAAAAATTTTTTCTGATTTCAGAAGAAAAAATATAAATATTTCAAATTTCTAAAAGTATCAGAGGCTCATACTATGTAAACCTAAGTAATTTAAGAACAGTTACCACAGCAAAAGAAATCGTCAACAAGGTAAAGAGAGAATCATCTGAATGAGAAAATATATTTGCAAGCAATACCTACGATAAGGGCCCAATATCCAAAATATACAAAGAACTCATACAACTCAATAACAAAAAAATGATCCAATCCAATCAAAAATGGGCAGAGGACCTGGACACTTATCCCAATCCAATTCAATCAAAAAATGGGCAGAGGACATACAAATGGCCAACAAATATATGAAAAGATGATTGACATCGCTATTAGGGAAATGAAAATCAAAACTACAATGAGATACCATTTCACACCTGTTAAAATAGCTATAATCAACAGGACAAGTAATAATAAATGTTGGAGAGGACGCGGAGAAAAAGGAACCCTCATACACTGCTGATGGGACTGCAAGTTGGTATAGCTACTATGGAAAACAGTATGGAGGTTCCTCAAAAAACTAAGAATTGATCTACTATATGATCTAGCAATCCCTCTACTGGGTATTTACCCCAGAGACTTGAGACCCCATAACCAAAAAGATATTTGCACACCAATGTTCATAGCAGCATTATTCACAGTGGCCAGGACATGGAAGCAACCGAAGTGTTCTACAATAGATGATTGGCTAAAGAAGCTGTGGTACATATATACAATGGAATATTACTCAGCCATAAGAGATGAAATACTGCCATTTGTGGTAACATGAATGGGCCTCAAGATAATCATGCTGAGCAAAATAAGCCAGATAGAAAAAGTTGAAAATCACATGATATCACTTATATTTGGGATATAAACCTAAAAGCAACAAATGAGCAGGACAAACAGAGACACATGGACTATCGGCTAGTGGTTACCAGAGGACTAAAGACTAGTGGTTACTAGTGGGCTGGGGGAGAAGGAGGAAGGTAGACGGGGTAAAAGGGGGTCAAATGTAGGGTTTAGGGGGAGGGTGAAGTGGGTAAAGGGGATCAAATATATGGTAGCTGAAGGAAACTGGACTTTGGGTGGTAAACACACAATAGATGTCAAATGATAATGCACACCTGAAAATGATATAATTGTATTAACCAATGTTACCCCAATAAACTTAATTAAAAATTTAAAGAAAAACAGCAAATAATATGTAATTTGTGTTAAATAAAAATCTTAACTTCCGTGGCTTAAAGACCTTAAAAAAAATAAAAAAAGAAAGAAAAGATTTATTAGGCTATTGTTAGCAAGAAAGACCAGGTCCTGGGCATAAAGTATGAACTACCAGCAGCATGGCTAGGTGAAAAGACAACATATCCGAAGTCCTGGAGTTGTTAAGCATTTTTATACATCAAGTAGGGGGTTGTGGATGGAAGATGTGAGCTGCTCTGAAAGAATTTACATTAGCTATAGGAAAAGGGGGTGGTAGAAGCTGATGTGGGGCCAGCTCTGGCATAGGAACAGTTAGCAAGGAAGAAGTATCTACTTCTGTGGATTAGCTGTGGGTAGCAGATTGGCAAGCTAATGTGAAAATAACAAGTGGAGGCTCCTGGGGTTTGATAGCATCTGGCTATTATCTCTTTTAGATATTTGCAGAAATAGGCACTTGGAAATTAATCCTAAACTTTAACAGATATATAGGAATGTGAGCAATCTTTTGTCAGAGCTGGCCCACAGCTAACTGTTCTGCCTTTCTCTCACTTTCAGGCCCATGTAATTTTCATTTAGAACATTTCAGAATTTTTTTTGGCACTTGGTATCGGAGATGGATTGATACAGCTCTATAGTGGCTTACTAAAAGCCTTTTATTAATTAATTGGAAGGAAATCACTTATAGAGAAAACTAGTTTACAATAGCAAGTTCTTTTGGACACCTTTTTCCAGGGAATCTTGAGGAAATAGTTTGGAGAAGTGCTATTCTGTAGGCTGCTACTAAACAGCAGCTTACTGTCAGAGCAAATAATACCTTTGATTGAGAACTTTGCTAGTTGGATACACCTCAGTAAATTGAAAGTTATTCCATGTAGCCTGCTCAAACAAGCTCTAGAATAAAGGAGGAAAAAAAATCACTGAAAGGCATTAACAGTCCTTGGCAAAGACATAGCTTTGAAAATTTAAGGAACAAATTAGATAAAATACAACACCTAGTAATATAACCACTCTTAGCTTCATTGACCGCAAATTGGGTACCGCTGGAAACAGAGAAGATTCATCCTGACATCACTTATATTACAGCTTTCTATTAACCACCTTTAGCAATTTTTTGACCAAGTTGATAAGGCATGAGGTACTTACGTTTGAGGGGTATAGAGGCCTTGTTTATTGAAGTCTTGAGATCTTAGATCTTGCATAGAGAGGCGGCCAGCACCACCGGTAGAAACTGAACTGCGCTTCATGCTTCTGACCTGCATTCATGAATTCAGTATTAAAATCTTTCCAGACATAGATGGTGTATTAAGCATCAACTATTATCTTTATTCTCAAACAGAAAGGCAGCCAAGTTTCACTGTTCCTTCAAGATAATCTTTCCCTGGGAAGTTAATCCGAAATTCCAACAGACATTCATCAATTTGAGCAGTCTTCTGTCAGTTGGTCCATAGCTACTAAGAGGCTCTGTTTTGTCTCCTCTCTTTGGCTGCTCTAATTTAACTTAGAACATCTCGGATATTTTATTTTATTATTTTTGTCATCTTGGTTTGACCACCTATTTTTTTCTTCAATACGCTGTTACACCTAATCGACTTTTCCACTTTCACTTATGTGTCTACCCAATCTCCACCTGAAATGTAGTCTTAAGATTTACGACTTTCAGATGTACTCCTTACACGGTCACCAAGGTGTTACACTAGTATCTCAAATACAACAAACATTTCCTCTCCCTGCACCCTTTCTTGTCTCCGGCCTCTCTTTTCCCCATCAGCGGCCCCCTAGGTCCTCTCCTTCTCCCTTGGGAAATCATTGCCAGTAGAAATTTACCGGGAACCCAGAGCCTAGCAGATTTGGCCCAGAGGCTTCTCACAACAGCAGACACTAAAACGTTGCCGCTCAGGGCCTCTACGTTGTGGGCGCTATTGCTTTCTCCCTCCAGACCAGTACTGCCAGAACAAAATTAATCCAAAGCCATTAGTTACCGTTCTTCCAGTTTCCTGACAGGACCCCAAAACTGAATTCCGTAAACCGTGCAATTACCGGATAGATAAGACTGCTGCGGCTAAAACACCAACACCTCGGTTCAACCGCCAGCGCCGTTAGAATTTTAAAATCTCCGCCCATGACGTCATCACGTGTAATGCACGAGTGCGCGCGCATGCGCATGCGCATCCTCTTACGCGGGAGCTCCTTGTCGCCGGAATTCTGCGTTTGTTTTACGGGCCTTCTCGCCAGGCTTACTGGCATATCCCAGGCACTGTAAGCGTCCCTTACGAAATCTGGTCCGACCCTTAAATTTAGCAATGAAGATCCTAGCTCTCTAAATCCGCTGAATAGCGGCAGAGTGCTGTAAGTGCCCCTGGAAAAGCTTTATCCGTACAGCAACATGGTCGCGCCCTTTGGCTCTTAGAAAAGATTTTTTTTTTTTCCTTGTGCGCTGAAAATGTGTCTTTCGTGACCACTATGTAGATGGGTACTGTTTTCGTGATGCAAGTCTGGGAAGGTGGCGTGCACTTTTCTGACAAGGGAAGCGGTGAGGTAGGAGATAGTGACTGCTGAGTGTAGGCGCAGTCGCTCCGAGGTCGCGCTGGGTTCCTAATTTGCTTGTTTGAAGTAGAGAATAGGAGAGTATTATAGAGAAGTGCACTAAACATAGTAAATTATTTTGCTAAAGTATAGCATTCCTGCTTCTCTAAGTTTGAACTCAGAGACAAAACATTGCTTAATCCCTTGAGAGTGGTGGGAGTGGGAGAAAAGCTCAGAGCCAAAGTCTGGATAAATGGGTCTTGTAGCAATTGTGTCATTAAGTAGAGTTGTAATTTTAGATGCGTCCTTTCTGAATTTGGGTCTTCCCATCTAAATTTCTAGTTCTCCCTAGCGCCTACCAACACCATCAGGCAAGCAAGAGAAACTTCATCTGTATTGTAGCCACTCCCCAGCATTAGCCCATGATTGCCTCAGCTCCACTTCAGATTATCAGGCATTATATTCTCATAGGGGAACCTGGTACCTAGTGCCAAAAAGATGGAGGACCACTGCATTACGGGACCTCCTCACCATAAGTGGTGACTCTGAATCAGGAAGGACCAATACCAAAATTTCCATCACCATCAGCATTTATTGAGCAATTGCTTTGTGTCAGTCACTATGCACTTCATGTAGATTATCTCATTAAATTCTCTAGACTGCACTCTAGATGTCATAAAAATGATGAAATTGTGGCTGAGATAACTTCTCCATGGTCATAAAGCTAATACTTGGAGTTAGAAGTTTGAATCTAAATGTTACTAGTATTAACTGTGCTATTAGTCACATGTAAATCTTGTTCTGTCCACTCCTTAAATTATCCACTACATTAGATTTAGTAAGCATTATCTAGAACTGAAAACTATCTTTTGAAAAATTAGGAAGTTCTGAAAAACCTAGTTGCTGGAGGAAGAGTGTTCAGAACCAATACAGATCTGGACTCTGTAAGCTTGCAATTTTGCTATGGTTTGGTGCCTCTGATGTGCTGTTAAAAATTGCATTTTGCTCTACTTTTACCCTTTTTGCAATCCACTGGTACCTGTGGTTAAGTAACGAAATGATTCTGGAAAGTGGGCTGACATATTATGGCTAATGTAGATTGAAAAGGCAAGAGTTGACATGCTAACAACAACTCTGGAAATTGTGATCTTCTCTAGGGTTATCTCATTAAAAATGGTGAATTCACATAGGTAATACAGTATTTTTTGCTTTGACAGGACACTTAGACCTTTAAAGGAATCAGTGACTTCCTGATTTAGACTATGTAGACTTAGTGGCTATATCCAAGTACTATGCAGGGCTCAGGAGGATAGGAGGATCAAATTGAGATTCCAGAATAAGATCAGGTTTTCCCTCTTTGGCCAAATTGGCTGAACATTTTGAAAATTATCAACCCTGAAATGAAAAGTTTAGAGTAAAACATTACAATTTTCCTTAGAACTGCTATATACCATGGATGTTAATTCTCTTTGTACATGTCAAGTTTAGCTACTTGCACATCAACTCTACCTTTGTGTGTGAAGTATATGTTTATTGAAATACAGAATATTTAAGAACTTAATCTGGAAAGTTGAGTTTTACTTGTAGTCTCTAATTCTCAGAGTTTTTTCCTTTCTTTCTTTTTTTTTTAAAGGAAGATAATGTCTGTAGTGCACCAGCTGTCATCAGGATGGTTATTGGATCACCTTTCTTTCATTAACAAGATAAACTATCAAGTTCACCAGCATCATGAGTCTTGTTGCAGTAAAAATAAGCCCACTTCATCTGTCCACCTTGATTCTCTTCATGTGGATTCTGTGTCCTCTTTTGGATCCTCTGCGATACTTATTGCTTCTGATTCTACCATTAAGCCAGAGAATAGTGATGGAAGAAATTATGAAATATTCATACAGAAATATACTTTTCGATCTGAACTGTTCAATGTCACTATACCTTATATAACTTCAGCTAGTCACAAGGAATGTCAACAAAATAATGAAAGGGCAGATCTTATGAATGATGTTAAAAAAGAAATCTCCATTTCTACTATTGGGAAGGTAGAAAGCTTTGAGAAATTTTTCTATTTCTACAGAAAATACAAAAGAAACATCATTCCAGTATCTCAAAGTTATCTCGTGATTTACTAAGAATAAAGAAAAATCAGTAACGCGTAAGAAGACTTTAGCATATGCAGAGAAATTTTTAACTCTTTGTTAACGTTTTACCATTTTTAGAAGATAATATTTGTGTATTTTAAAAGTAAGCAAAATTGGTTCAGAGGTGAATGCTCTAAATTAAGGAAACAAAAAAAAACAAATCCTTTCTGCTTAGGCATTTTTATTAATTACATATTTTTATACCTGTTTTTGCTCAAAAACATGTTTCTATCTATGAAAAAAATCCATTTATCTGCAATATATGGATTTGAGAATTTTAGAGACATGTCCTCTAACTAGATAGATAGAGAAAGATATATCTCTATATCTATTTATATATATAAAAGTTTGGAAGAAAGGTGATATTTTTGAAAGTTTTCTAGTGATAGAAAGCCACAATGGAAAATGTATATGCTCTTATACGTGTTTGCATACACACTGCTGCAATCTTGTAGTAAAGTTTTGAGAACACCATATAGGATCAAATTAATTATGCTTTAATACTTTTTATGTCTTTGAAGTGTTCAGAGGTGATTACATAAAGTCCGTTTCAGGGAGATTATATTAACATTTTCTTTGTTAGTGATAGCAATAACATTCATTACTCATCCAGTAAATGTCTGAGATCTTTTTATGTGCTGTTGTACGTAGCGTGAAGAGAAGAGATAAATACAATCTACCCTCATGGGTCTTAGAGCGGAGAAGAAAGATATTAAATAAGAAGCATGTTAAGAATTAGAATAAGGAAGGCAATAGAGATAATTTATTACGTTATTATAGGTACTTGAAATGGTAATTAAAATATTCTTCTGATTTTTTTATTGTACATATTTTTCTCTTTTAACAAATATTTATTGATTACTTGCTATATGTCAGGTACAAAAGAAAATGTATAGTGTTTGAGTAAAATACTATATAGGTAGTTTACCATTACTATTACTAATTCAGAAAAATAATAAGCTCTTGTAAAGGAGTTTACAGTTTACTAAATATGGGCATTATCTTTTAATGTTTAGACTTTTATATTGGGTAAATTTCTCACTTTATGGAAAAATATTGAGCATTTGTAAACAATTTTATCTTAAAAAAACCTACCTTATTTCTGATATGCTAAAGCAAATTGTACAATTAATTTAAGCTTAAGTCCATTTATTCAGCCAACAAACATTTATTTTTAGCCTACTAGGAGTTTGCCACCTTGTAAGCACCGAGGTTTCAGCAATAAGTACGGTGCTCTGTATTGCACTGTCTTGCATGTTCTTTGCTGTGGCGTTAGATATAGAACAGTGTTAGTACACCTGATTTATACCTAACCCTCAGATCAATCATAAACAGCTTTTAATAAAATACATCGGAATTTTTTAAAAATAATAATACATGGATGATTCCTTTCTTCAGAGATGAAGAATGTTCAGAATAATTATACCATGTACTTCAACTGATAGATGGCACTGGTGATTGTTTATACAATGTCACAGTTTCCTTGTGTTCGATGGATGTCAGTGCTACATTTTATCATTTGGTGCAGTTTCTTACTAATAAGGCCAAGGTGATCTTTTATCACCCATAAGTATAGTAGTAGTAGTAGTAGTAGTAGTAGTAGTAATAATAATGATAATAATAATAATAATATTAGTTGGGAAAGCTTACCTCTGTAGGCCATACCCTTTGCATTGAGCTTGACCTCAATAGTCAATTATACCTTTTAAAGACTGAGATACACAATATGTGCTAAAGAAAAATAATACTAATGTATTTCAAATATTAATATTGTGATAGATGGTAATGTAATCGTCTCCCTGTAATTTACCTTTTAGAAGCGTAAAAGATGTGTTGTTTTCAATCAAGGTGAATTGGATGCTATGGAATATCATACAAAGGTAAAGTATAAATGTTCATCGCAACTTTGGAAGATTAATGTGAAGTAGTATAAATCAATGGACAGTATAAATAAGGACGTTCTTAAAAATCAAGCAGTCATTTTGATCAAGGTTAGAATTTAATAGTAGAGTAATTTATTGTTACTTTTATAGTAATGAACAGTTTAAACAGTTTTTATTAAAACTTCATGTACTCATAAATTTAACATAAGTTAACTTATGCTGTATTGGTTAAGTTTAGAAATTTTATATTATAAAAGCCTTTTCATAGGTAAAATGACCTATTAAGATAGTGGCAGAAGAAAGCATGAATAATGTGAAGGATATATTTCTAGAATTTAAAACTAAGTATCACCCAGAAGTTAAAGAAATGAGAGGAAACAGAGGGTACACAACTTTTAAGTTTAATTCTCTAAAGAACATCTTTCATTAAAATGGGAAACGTGGAGTTATAATTTGGCTTAGAAGGGATGATAGTACAGTTTTAGAAATGCTGAATTAACGTGATGGTAGGATGTACTTTTTTCCTTCTTTTTGTGGTAAAATAAACATAACAAAATCACCATTTTAACCATTTTTGGTGTATAATTCAGTGGCATTAAGTACGTTCACACTATCGTGCCATCATCACTATTATTGGTCTCCAGAACTTTTTCATCATCCTAAATAGAATCTTTATACATTAAGCAATAACTCCCCATTCCCCTTATCCCCTAGCCTCTGGTAATCTCTATTCTACTTTCTGTCTTTATGAATTTGCCTGTTCTAGGTATTTCACATAAGTGGAACCATGCAATATTTATCTTTTTGTATCTGATTTATTTCACCTGCATAATGTTGACAAGGTTCATCTATGTTGCAGCAGGTATCAGAATTTCATTCCTTGTTTAAGGTTGAATAGTATTTTATTGTATGTATGTTACATATTTTGTTTATCCATTCATTTGTTCATTTAGGTGGTTTCTACCTTTTAGCAATTGTGAATAGTGCTGCTATTTATTCGTGTACAAGTATGTATTTGAGATGTTGCTTTCAATTCTTTCGGCTATATACCCAGAAGTGGAATTGCTGAATCATATAGTAACTTTACATTTAACTTTTTGAGGAATTGAAAAACTGTTTTCCAAGCAGCTGTACCATTTTATATGCCCACCAACAGTGCACAGAGTTTCCAATTTCTGCACATTCTCACCAATATTGCTGTTATTTTTTTTTTGTATTTAAGTGACTTTATAGTTTGTTTTTTTATGATTTTTTTAGGTAAATTTTTATTTTTCAATTACAGTTGATATACAATACTATATTAGTTTTAGGTGTACGAAATAGTGATTAGACATTCATATAACTTATGAAGTGATCACCCCATAAATCTAGTACCCATCTGACACCATACATAGTTATTACAAATATTATTAACTATATATTCTTTATGCTATACTTCATATCCCCATGACTATTTTGTAACTAACAATTTTTATTTCTTAATTTCTTTCCCTTTTACCCATTCCCTCAATCCCCTCCCATCTGGCAACCATCAAAATGTTCTGTGTATCTATGAGTTTGTTTCTATTTTGTATGTTTATTTTGTTCTTTAGATTCCAAATGTAAGCGAGATCATGTGGCATTTGTCTTTCTCTGCCAGACTTATTCCATTCAGCACAGTACCCTCTAGGTCCATTCATGTTGCAGATGGCAAGATTTCATTCTTTTTTATGGTGGACTAATAGTCCGTTGTGTATATGTACAACCTCTTTTTTATCCATTCATCCATTGATGTACACCCTGGTTGCCTTCATATCTTGGCTATTGTAAATAATGCTGCAGTGAACATATGGATGCGTATGTCCCTTTGAAATAGCATTTTGGGTTTCTTCAGATAAATACCCGGAAGTGAATTACTGACTGGGTCCTTCTATGTCTCTTGTTATAGCCTTTGTTTTATTTTATTTATTTATTTTTTTATGTTAATTTTTGTATGTTTTTTGGGTAACATTGGTTAATACAATCATATAATTTTTGGGTGTACATTATAATTTCACATCTATATATTCTGTTGTGCGATTACCACTGAGTCTAGTTTTCTTCAACTACCATATATTTGATCACCTTTACCCTATCTACCTCTTCTATTTCCCCCACCCCCTACCCTCTGGGAACCACTAGTCCATTGTCCGTGTCTCTGAGCCTCTTTGTCCTGTTCCTTGGTTGATTTTCAACTTTTTCAGTCTTTTGTCCTGTTCCTTGGTTGCTTTTTCAGCCTCTTTGTCCTGTTCCTTGGTTGCTTTCATGTGATTTTCAACTTTTTAGCACGGTTATCTCGAGGTCCATCCAGGTTGTCGCAAATGGCAGTATTTCATCTCTTCTTATGGCTGAGTAATATTCCATTGTATATATGTACCACAGCTTCTTTAGCCAATCATCTATCATAGGACACTTCAGTTGCTTCCATGTCCTGGCCACTGTGAATAATGCTGCTATGAACGTCGATGTGCAAATATCTTTTTGGATATGTGGTTTCAAGTCTTTGGGATAAATACCCAGTAGAGGGATTGCTGAATCATATGGTAGATCGATTCTTAGTTTTTTGAGGACCCTCCATACTGTTTTCCATAGTGGCTATAACAGTTTGCAGTCCCACTAGCAATGTATGAGGGTTCTTTTTTCTCTGCATCCTCTCCGACGTTTGTTATTACTTGTCCTGTTGATTATAGCTATTTTAACAGGTGTGAGATGGTATCTCATTGTGGTTTTGATTTGCATTTCCCTAATAGCTAGCGATGTTGAGCTTCTTTTCATATTATAGCCTTTGTTTTAAAGTCTATTTTTTCTAAGTATCGCTACCCTAGTTTTTTTGTTTCCATTTTTATGAAATATCTTTTTCCATCATTTACTTTCTCTGTTAGGCTTTTAATCTGAAATGTCTCTTATAGGCAGCATATGTATGGGTCTTGTTTTCTTGTTCATTCAGCCACCCTATGTCTTTTGAGTGGAGCATTTAATCCATTTACATTTGAGGTAATTGTTGATAGATATGTAGTTTTTGCCATTTTATTATTTAAATTATTTATTTATTTTTTCTTCTTCTTAAAAAAGTCCCTCTAATGTTTCTGTAATACTGGTTTGGTGTTGATGAACTTAAGCTTTTTCTTATCTAAATGATAGCTTTGCTGGATAGAATAATCTTGGTTGCAGGTCCTTGCTTTTCATCACTTTGTCAGTCTCTTCTGGCCTGCAAAGTTTCTATTTAGAAATCAGCTGACAGTCTTATGGGAGCACCCTTGTAGGTAACTAACTGCTCTTCTCTTGCTGCTTTTAAGATTCTTTGTCTTTAACCTTTGGCATTTTAATTATGATGTGTCTTGGTGTGGACCTCTTTGGGTTCATCTTGTTTGGGACTCTCTCCATTTCCTGGGCTTGTATGTCTATTTCCTTCATCAGGTTAGGGAAGTTTTCAGTCATTATTTCTTCAATAAGTTTCTCTTTCTCTCTCTCTCTTCTCTCTCTCTCTTCCTTCTGGTACCTATAATGTAGTGTTGGTACACTCTGATGTTATCTCAGAGGCCACTTAAATTATCCTCATATTTTTGTTTTTTTTTTTTCTTTTTGCTGTTCTGATTGGGAGTTTTCTGCTACCTTATCTTCCAAATCGCTGATTTGATCCTCTGCTTCATCTAATCTATAGTTAATTCCGTCTAATGTATTCTTTATTTTAATTATTGTAGTCTTCATTTTGGACTGGTTCTTTTTTAATGTTTTCTATCTCCATTTTTATGTGTCCTATCTCTTTGTCGAAGTTCTCACTGAGATCATTGAGCATTATATAACCAGTGTTTTGAACTCTGTATCTGGTAGATTGCTTGTCTTCATTTTGTTTAGTTCTTTTTCTGGAGCTTTGTTCTGTTCTTTTGTTTGGGACTTTCTTTGTCTTCCCATTTTGGCTGCCTCCCTTATTTGTTTCTACGTGTTAGGTAGAGCTGCTATGTCTCCCAGTCTTAGTAGAGTGGCATTATATAGTAGGTGTCTTGTGGGGCCCAGTGGCATAGTGTCCATGGTCCCCTGAGCTGGGAGCCCCAGGTGTGTGTTCCTTGTGTGGGTTGTGTGTGTCTTCTTGTTGTAGTTGAGCCTTGGTTGCTGTTTGCATGTCAACGAAAGGGTGTCACCTGTAGGCTGATTGGTTATGAGGACTGACTATTGTGTAGGGGCTGACCCTATGGAGCAGAATTTACTTTAGCAGGTCTCTGGTACCTGCCCCATCTGCCCTTTTGGTGTGTTGTCTGTGGAGGTGGCTGGATGGTGCTCCAGCAGGGTTTGAAGCCACCCACTGAGCCAAGTTCAGCTATTGCCTGTGTCTTGCCTGAGGCCACCTGGCACAAGCCACAGAGCGATCTACAGATGACCACCACCTCTGCTGGGCTTGGAGGTGCTTGGAAGAGGCCAAGCCTTGAACCGAGGCTGGCTGCTGCCATTGCCGGGCTTGAGGCTGCTCAGCAAGAGGTACGGGCCATGCTGAGGCCAGATGCTGCTTGTTTAGGGTTTGCGAACCTTTGAGAGATTTTAGGAAAGTCTGCAGCCTGAGTTAGGACAGGCTGTTTGTATGGAAAAGCCACTGGAGATAGCTTGGGTGAGCCTGCCAGTTGGGTGAGGCATGGTCTTAGGAAATCACCAAGGCGGGGTGAACAGTGTTAACCAGGTTGATGGAGACACAGATATGGTGCCTGCCTGCATCTGCTGGGAGAGGGGAGGGCTCAACAAAGGAACAATATCTTCTGCCAGTGCTTCTGTCTGGGAAAAAACTTCCCCTACAACCCTCGCCTTGAAGCCAGATAATTCATTTTCTCCTGAATGTCCCTGGTGCTATTGAGCTGTTGCCCCAGTGCTGGAGCACAGATTCAGTGAGTCTCTCAGAGAGTAAATCCATGTATGGGCCCTTTAAGAGGAGTGCCTGGTACTCCAGTAACCCTTCGTCTCACTCAGCCACAATCTCTGCTGGTTTTCACAGCCAGAAGTTATGGGGACTTATCTTCCCAGCACTGGAACCCTGGTCTCGAGAGCCTGGTGTGGTGCTGGGGCCCCTCAGTCCTCCTCAGGGGCAAGAACTATCCCTCCCAATTTTTAACTGCCAAACGTGGGTATGGGACCAGCCCTTTCCACATCTCCACCAAAGTGGCTTTTATATATCCATAGTTGTAGGACTTTTGTTCAGCTAGACTACAGGTGATTCTTGATCGTGGTTTTTCTGTATTTTAGTTGTAATTTTGATGTGGTTGTGAGAGGATACAAGCACATCATTTACTTACTTCACCGTCTTGATCGGAAAATCCTAATGTTACTATTTTTTTTTAATAATAGCCATCCTAATGAGTATGGAGCAGTATCTCATTATGGTTTTCATTAATACATTGGATTTTACATGTATTGAGGATAAATGAAAACACAGATGCTAAATCCTTTAATACCAAAAGTCTATTGTATTTTGTTAATTTTGGAAATATACCTATTGTCTGGAAATGCCATTTACAAGACTAACTGTAGAAATATGCAAAAATCCAGTATCTGATATTGTACAAGAAAATTATTAATTCTACTGTAAAATGTTAAATGAAATTAGGTAGAATTTCTTAAATTCATGTGTATTCAGATTGTAAGATACTTGCGACCGTTGATGAAAACTATATATTATGAAACATTTGTATGCTACAGAATGTAAGCAAACTCTAAAAAGTCAAGATATTTGCAAAATATAATTCAGAGGTCTTTTTACTAGCAAATTTGAATAAAGGTAATTTATGGCCATTTTATTATAAGTAAACATTTCATAGAAATTGGAATCTTTTTGCTATAATGTAATGTTCAGGAATGAACTATTAAAAAGTTTGATAGAAAGACTGTTAAAAGCTAAGATATGTAGGTGACTTTAAGGAACATATATTAAGGAAAATCCTGGAGTAGAATTTGCTGTATAATTTTTTTTTTACTAAATCTATGTATGCATCTCTTTTCCTTCCTGTCTCCTTCCTTTATTTATTTATCCATTTATCATTCATTTCACTCATTAATTAAATTAATATAATTGAATACCAGCTGTATAACCGACACTGTGTCAGCTCTAGGACTTCAACTGAGGTTGAGATATAGTCCTTCTATCACAGAACTTATCTTCTTGAGGGACACAAACTAAACTACTGTGTAGTGTAAAAAGCACTTTTTTTAGGAGAGTTCTAGGATATTATGAGGGTATATGGGGTGGATGTCTAATGCAGACTTGAGGACCATGTCAAGTAAAACTTTATGGAGGCAGCAATGTTGTTTAAACTGAGTCCTTACAGTGAGCATTAATCATATGGAGTGGTAATGAAGAATATTATAGATTTAGAGAATAATAGCATTAGGTTAAGTTCAGAAGCAAGATGGAATAAAGCTTGCTTACGGAACTGAAAAAGGTTCAGAATGGATGGACTGTGGAATGTTAAGGTGAGACTGATTAGAGATGAAACTGGAGAGATAAGTAGCAGATCATGTAAGGTGTTATAAGCCCAACTTACGACATTCAGATTTAATTCTAAAGGTAGTGGGAAGCTATTGAAAACAGGTGACATGATCAGACTTACTTTTTATTTAATTTATTTAATGTTAATCATATTTATTTTTGAATAGATAATACATTCATATGGTGAAGTTTAAAATGTCCAAAAAATATGCATTGAAAAGTCTTTGTCTAATCCCTGTCCCTCCATCACCTGTTTCCTCATATATGACTATATGTATATACATAGTCATATATGTATCCTTTTTTATTTTACCTAATTATTTTCTATCTCAGTGTCTTTCACACTTTTTCCACATGTATGTGTGTATCTGTAGGAAAAATTCTAGGAAGTCAAGTTGCTGGTCAGAGGGTTTGAACAGTTCGATAGATAATGCCAAATTGTTTCAACAGAGATTGTATCATCTCATTAGCACACTAGAAATGTATGATTTTGCTTGTTTTCCCACATCCTTACCATCATAGTTATTATTATCTTGACCTTTGCCAATCTGATAGGTAAAAATAATATTTTAGTATAGTTTTATTTTACATCTCACTTATGGGTGTGGTTAAACATTTGAAATATGTTTAAAATCCAATTGTGATTTTTTTTATGTGAACAGTTTGTTTCCTTTGCACACTTAAAAATTGCATTGTTGGTTTTCTTATTTATAGAAACTTTTTATATATTAGGGAAATTAGCTCTGATATAAATTGCAATATATTTTTCCCAGTTTGTCATTTGAATTTTAATTGTGTTTTGTTTTTGTCACACAGACAATATTATTTTTAGTTGAATTTATTTTTTTTTCCTTTATGACTTCCAGATTTTTGAATCATAATTAGAAAGGTATTCTTTCTTCAAGGCTTTAAAATAATTTTCTCATGTTTTCCTCTAGAATGTTTATGGGTTTATTTCACATTTATATTTTTGATCCATTTAGATTTTGTCCCAGTATAAAGTGTGATGTATGGATTCAACTTTGTTTTTTTCCAGATGACTATGCATTTGTCTCACCATCATTTATTGAGTTTTTACTTGCTGATTTGAGATGATAGATGTCCTAAATTCACATACGTATTTGAGTTTATTGGTGGACGTTAAGTAATTTAATTTTTTGTCTTTTTATTTATTTGCCTCTTTTGAGATTTTATAATATGAATACGTTTTAATATTTGTAGCGCTTATCCCCCCACCTCATTTTCTCCTCATTTGCTCTTGTTTACAGAATTTTCCTGGCTTGTTTGTTTTTTATTTTCACATATAAATTTTAGGGTCAGTTTTAATGTCTGGTTAGAAAAAAATCCTATTGAAATTTTTATGACATTAAGTTAATTTATAAATTAAATTTGGGGAATATTGACATCTTTAAGATGTTGGTGATTCTACCCTAAAACGTGAATGTGACTTTCTATTTGTTCACATTTCTGTTGTTGTTCTGTAAAATTTTATTAAGTTTTTGCAAATTTCTTGTTAAGTTGCAGTATTTTTTTGAATTGAATCTCTTGAGTTTTCCAGGTAATAATTATGACTGCTGCAAATAGTAATAGCTTTACTTACATCTTTCCAATTTTTATATCTCTAATTTATTTCTCTTTTCTAATTGTATAGGCTGGAAAATACAATATGCTTTTAGTGAGAGTATCTATCCTGTCTTGTTCCTTCCTTAGAGGAAATGATTTCCTCATAGAGCATAATTCTGGAATTTGGGCTAAGTTGTTTTAATTCATTTCTTTTTTCTTCTTTTTTTTTTTGTATCGATGGAGGTATTCAATGTTATATATTTTTCTCTGGGCACTACAGAATTTCATTGGTTCTGGTACCTTGTGTTTTAATTGTCATGATATGAAATTTCATTATGATATCATTTCTTGAGATTTGCTTAAGTGTGTTTGTAATAGAGTTTTAAATTTCTATGTTGGAGTGGTATTGCTGGTAACTGTTTGTCTAACTCTATAAAAAAATGCCAAATTGCTTTTCAGAGTGGCTGTACTGTTTTGCATTTCCCACCAGCAATGTATGAGTTCCATTTGCTTCATATCCTTGCTGGTATTGATGTCATCAGGTTTTTGATTTTAGGAATACTAGTAGGTGTAAGGTAGTATCTTATCGAGGTTTTAATTTGCATTTCCCTAATGACTAATAATGTTGAGAATCTCCATATGCCATTTGACATCCATATGTATTCTTTGTTGAAGTGTGTATAGAATAAGTGTTTTTTCTGTCTTGAATATTTGATGTTAATTCACCAGTAATTCATCTAGGCCTGGAGTTTCCATTTGGGGAAGGTTTTTAGTAACAAAATTAGGTTCATTGTAATAGATAACAAGGATTTTCAAGATTTCTGTTTCTGCTTATGTCAATTTTGGCAAGTTATGTTTTCCAAGAAATTTGTCTTTTCATCCAAGTTGTCAGATTTATTGGTATGAAGTTATACTTGATATCAAATCATGTATCTGATAAGAAATTGATATCCAGAATATATTAAAAAACTCAAGAACAAAAAAAAATACCCAATTTTAAAATGAGCAAAGAACATGAATAGACATTTCTCCAAGGAAGATATACAAATGGCCAAAAAGCACATAAAAAGATCCTCAACATTACACAACATTACACATAATTAGGGAAATGCAAATCAAAACCACAATAAGATTATCACTCATACCTATTAGGATGGCTATTTAAAAAAAAAAAGAAAAACAAGTGATGACAAGGATGTGGAGAAATTGGAACCCTTGTGCATTGCTGGTGGGAATGGTACATGTGAGATAACAGAAAATATATATATTGGTCTCTGCCCCTGGTTCCTGGCACAGAGTTCCTAAAACCCTTCTATTTTCCTAAGAGATAAGAACACTAAGAGCATCTCTTGTTCTAATCGTTGTCTTCAACCCTGTCCCTGACACAGGGCTTCTAAAACTCTTGTACATTTCTAAGTGTTAAGAGCAGTAGGAACCTGGATGGCTCCTAGAAGAGTATGATCACCAGGAAGACCAAGCCATGATTTGAAGCTTGGAATTTTCACCAAGCGTATTCAAAGAACCAGCTTTTAGTTAATTTTCTTTACTGTGTATTTGCTCTATATTTTGTTAATATCTGCTCTTCATTATTTTCTTCCTTTTGGTTTACTTTGCTCTACTTTTTCTAACTCAAAAAAGTTGAACCTTAGGTTAGTGAACTTAGATTTTTTTCCTTTTCTAATATAAGCACTTAAAGCTTTAGTTGTGTTCCACATATTTTGATACATATTTTATATTTTTACTTTCATTCACTTTCAGATATTTCATTTTAACATATATATTATTTAGAAATATGCTATTTCGTTCTAAGATATTTGAGGTTTATCTTGATACTGTCTTGTAATTTATTTCTAACTTAAATCTGTTGGGGTATAAGAAGAATATACTCTGATTATTTCAGTCCTTTTAAATTTATTGAGCCTTGTTTTATGTTCCAGCATATGAGTTATTATTGTGACTGTATGTGTGTGCTCTTGTTATATCATTTTGTATATTCTTTTTGAATATGTATTATGTAATCGTTGGATACAGTGTTCTGTGAATGTCAGATCAAGTTGGTTGGTAGTATTGTTCAAAACTTCTGTGTCTTTAGATTTTTTATTTAATTGGTTTATCAATTGGTGGGTAGATTTTTTTTTTTTCGTTGAGTTTAGACTAGTGTTTAGTCTAAAGCTAATGTTCTCGTTTACTCACACAAGATCTACCCAATACCCTGTCAAGAACTGTGACTAGTCTGAGCTTTTACCCTATTTGGAAGCTAGCAAGTTAGCAAGTTTAGATCTAAGATTTTATTAAAATAAGGATTTTATTGCTCCCTGCATAGCAGGAAGCATGTGCTTTCTGTTTACAGACTTTTCTTGTACTCCAAGTCCCATGGGGACAAGGCCAAGCAGCCTCATTGGATGCTGTGCGTGCAGATTTGATTCATAACTAAAGAACCCCAAACTTAGGAAACCCCAGTCTTTTAAGTGAGTTGCAAGCAGATTTGTTCAACCTCAACAGCAAACAAATCTGCCCTCTGCCTTGGAGGGAGATACAGTCTCTATCTTCCATGTTATACAGATATCTTAGAAAATTTATTCTGGATCAAAAGTTGTCATTGTCTCTGCTCAAAGAGACTTGTGGTGAATTGTCTCCCAATTGCCCTGTAAATCATGAGGTTTTCTAGTCTGAATGTTGGAAACAGGCACTGTTCCTGGTCCTGCAGGAGCTCCAGGCACTGTTTCTTCTAGTCCTTTTCAGTTGTCCTTTTCCCGGCCGCGGGTAGTTCCTTCACACACTTTAGCTGATCATTACTTAAGGGAATTTCTCTAGTGTGACTACCTGCAGGTCTATAGTTCTCCCTCTGTGTAGCTCTTTTATCTCTGGTAGTCTGTCCTGTGAACTCTAATGGTTTTAGCCATCCCATATTCTCAGCTCTGTCTCCTCTCCTCTGGATTTCTTCTAGGCTCTGCCTAGATTCCTCCTTCCTGTGGTCTGGAAATTTTCCAGGCAGTTAGTGGGGGACAGTCATAGGGCTTACCTATAACTTTTTCATTGTCTTTTGTAGTCTTAATGTCCACTGTCTTGAAAGCTGTTGTCCCTCTTACTCCATCTTGGTTGGAAGTGGAGTTGGAATCTATCACTGCTTTGAACATTTTCTCTTTATCATTGTTTTTCAGCAGTTTGATTATGGATATTCTTTAATGTAGTCTCCTCATCCTCCTTTATCTCCTCCTTCTCCTCCTTTTATTACATTGTTTTCAAGTTCATTAATCAATATCTAATCTGTTAACCCAATCTAATGTAGTTTTCATTTCTACATTGTAGTTTTTATCTCTAGATACTCAATCTGGTCTTTTTTATAGTTTCCATGGCTTTTCTTAACATGCTCATTTTTTCTTTACATTTTTGAACATATGAATATGGTTATGATAAGTGCTTTAATACCCTTTTCTAATCTTTCTAAATGGGCTGCAAGTAAATCTACTCCTTTTCCTACTAATTGTGTCATTTGTGTCATTCATTCCCCTGTGTTTCCATTGAGTGATTTTTCCTTTATAATGTACTGAATTTTTCTGCTTTCTATTCCTGTTAATTTTTTTTTTTTGTAAGGTATTTCAATTTTAGCTTGTTAAGTACTGGATATTTTCACATTCCTGTACGTATTCTTGAACTTTGTTTTTGGACATAGTTAACTTTGAAACTGGTTGACCTTTTTGAGATTTCCTTTAAGCTTTTTTAGTTAAGACCAGAGCAGACTTTAGTCTAGAGCTGGTTTTTTTTTCCCAATTACTGAGGCAAATACTCTTCTGAGTCGTCTGTTTGATGCCCTGTGAATTACCTTTCCATTATGGCCAGATGGAGCACTAAATGTTCCTAGTTCTGTGTGAGCTCTGGGGATTGTTCTCTCTGACCATTTCATCTGGTTATTTCCCTGACATTAGGTAGTTTCATCACATGTATGTGCTGTTCACTGCTCAGCTGGAGACTTAACCCTGTGCAACTTTCAAGATCTCTTTGTCTATTCAGTTCTCTTCTCTCTGGTATCCTGCCCTGCAAACTGTAGCTACTTGGCTTTTGCAGACACCCAGCTCTATTCTTCAACTCAGAGAGGCTGTTGGATTCTGAATGAGTTTTATTCCATGTGTTACTGCCTGGAAACTTTCTCAAAGCAGTAATCTAGAGAAATCATTTGTTTCTCCTTTTTTAGGGACCACTGTTCTGCATTGCTTGACATCCATCCAAGGTCTGAAAGCCTTGTAAGAAATTTTCTTCTTTAGACATCTGGGTTGTGGCGTGACTTAGGGGGCAACAGGGGTGCTGCTCAGCCAATGGGTAGCAGTGAGCAACAGGCGCATGAAGGTGATCCTGGAAAATGGCAGCTGAGCTGGCTGAGACGAGTGCCAGTCCCTGAGGATTCTGAGAGTATGGACCTCGGGATAGGGGCTGAGAGGAGTGGGGAAGCTGGGTTCTCCCTAAAGAATTTGTCCCAGGGCCAACCTGGCCCGTAGTGAGGCAACAGCTTCAGATTAGGAAGATTCTGGATAAATTACACAGCCGGTACCATACAGAGCCAGGATTCAAACCCAGTTGTTAGAACAAGGATATTATGTTCTGTTCCCATCTTGCCAATGCTGAAACTGAAGCTTAGAAAAGTAAAGTGATTCAAGGTAGAGAATCACTGATAATGGCAAAAGTAGGTGAGCTTGTGAATCAATATGAAGAGGATAAAATAGTCTTTTAACCCATTTCTCATTTAGAAAAAAATGCAGCTCACTGCCAGCATTAATTTTATTTTACATAAACACGCTCTTTGAGGCTGAAGCAAATCTGACTGGTTTTCAATGTGAAAATAAAATATAAAAACTGTTTTGGAGTTATTTCTAAATAGAACTTAGTCTCTAATCCTAATGTAACAAATGTATACGTATATCGGATTCATCAAATGAATTTCGGCTAATAACTCTTTGAGAATGATGTTAACATCATGCGTAGGAATGCTATGCGTTTTCTAGGATTTGACATTTTCAGCGATAGAGAATTAACTATATTTTGTAAGTGGACATACCACTACTAAAAACAGAATGCTATAAATAGAATGATGTCGTTTGTTCCCAAAGACTATCGATATACTGCAGCGATGCGAAAATAATAATTAAAGCAAGATATTTTGTGACAAACTTTGGGGGTAAGACGAGGACTGTATCCACAAATTATTTCAAACACTGTAGCCGCAAGTGCTGCCAGCGAATATTCTCCGGGCAAATGGGAAATGAGTTAAGGAAACTGGCCCACAGAAAGGATGGCCTTCTTGGACAAATCTAACTATCATTTTAGCTCATATTCTATAGTCACATGTGACCGGTGATGACATAGGAATGTGTGAGATTGTTCTCATTCATCATGATGTTGACTTAGAGAAGGTTCATCTTCATTTGATGACTGGAGACAGTGGGTCAGAAATTCAGGGAAGCAGTGGTGAGACTCAGGGCTATGTATATGCCCATTCAGTTGATATTACCTCTGGGGTGTTGGTATTAGAAGATGCTCAAATATAGCTGAAAATTTGGAGTTACTCTGAAAGGAGACAAAACTAGATCAAATGCAAAAATATTCAGTGGAAAGAAAGAAATTCTAAGCAATCAGCGGAGGAATTAAAAGCACTGTTTGAAAAAAAAGTGCCTCAGAGAACCCTCCAAGTTCTGGAATGCGGTCAATATTACCTGTATGCCTGGAGCAGTGCACTCTGCAGCTCAGTAACCCTTTTAACAAGTGTTCCAAATTTGATAGCAAGAGTCATGTAGGCACAACAGCAACCAAGAAGATTGACATCTACCACCCCTTACACTTGAGCCAAGACAGATTGCTGCCAATGACTGTGGTGACAATGGCCAGTGCCAGGCTGCAGGACCCAATTGGGCTCATCTGTTGGCACTACACAGTTGAAGGACAAGAGCTGAAGATCAAATAATCCTTCCCTTTTTTGGCTGCCCTAGTTTCTGGCTGTTTCTTGGCCACTCATGCTGCATTCTGGGCCTAGACAGGCTTTTTAGGCATTGGCCTGGGAACCAGATGTCCACAGTGATCCAAGTCAGGTTTCTCACCAGATCTTAGGCCTTTGTATCTAAGGCTTATCTCAGAAAATCTGCTTGTAAATAGACTGATAAATTTGAGAATCTAGACACGAGGAAATGCATTTTAGCAGTTTCCAAACCCTTTCATGATGCTTACTGATAAAAATGGCATGGGAGTTAGTGGGAGGGAACTAATGTTTATTGAGCACCTACCATCATTTGGGCACCATGCTGGGCATTTTGTACCTGATTTCTCATTGAATTCTCCCAGCTCCCTGTGAGGTGAGCCTTATGATCCTCATTCTGTATAGGAAGAAACTCTGAGTCAGAGTTGTTACTTGCTAAAGATTACACCAGTGGGAGATGGCAGAGTCAGGATTTGATTCCTGGTCTGTTTGATGCCAAGGTTTTTGCATTATTTCCTTTGGTCTGAATTAGTTTTCCTTGTTATCAGTCAGTGGCTCAATTTTTCTCTCAATCACTAGGCTCTCTTCCTCATTAAACAGTTATTTTAAAAATGTAGTGCTTGAAAGTAGAGTCTCTGTACTTATATATCATAACTTGAACTTAAAAGTGCTTTGCTGCATTGGTTCGCCTGTACTTAAATTTCTTTTTTTTTTTTTTTAATTATTTATTATTTTTTATGGCGACATTGAAATCCAATAAGTTTCAGCTGTACACTTTAACAGTAAGGCATACATATGTTTATGCTGTGTGTTCATCTCCCACAGTTAGATTTCTTTCCGTCACCACATATTTGATCCCCTTTACCCTGTCAACCTCCTCCCTTCCTTACACTCTGATAACCACCTTAAATTTTTTATCTGAAAGGCATCTTCTAGTTTTCTGTGCTCTTCCCAGCAACAGTGTTTGAGAATCAGCAAAATGTAGTAGATGCCTTCATTTTGGAAATTCATGTTCACGCAGACTTTCTTTTTTGACATTTTCAAGGTTATAATGATCCAGTCTACTGTCAGATGTTTTGTTTTGTTTTTCTTTAGGTACATTAAATATGCACTTTAAATTAAAAAAAATATTTTCTTTAAATTTCAGATTAAAGGCACTCCATCCAAAAGCAGAACTTGGCTATTGTTTTTATGATTATTATAGTTGTATTATAGCAAAACTTTGTTTATTTTATAGTTACTTTTTTCTTTCTTAATAATTCAGGCTATATTTTATAAAATCAAAGGTATGTTTATTTTAAAATTAAATCACTAGAAAATTTGAGATTAAATCTTTTTAAAACTTGATTCTCTTTACAAATTAGAAATTATCCTTTCTTCTAGAAACATATAATCAGATTCATTTTATAACTTTTTAAGGATGCGTTGTCTTATATATTGTTTGGTGATTTAATTTTCAGTGTATTTATGAAGTTTGTTTGACTCCCCAATTAGGAAACAGCAGTTTTAAAGTATACTCACACATTCTTTCATTGTAGTATAAAATTATTTTCTTGTAAGCCTTAGGAATGTTGATTTCAATCCTTAAGCTCAACTATTCAAAACATAGTAGGAATTTCATTATTTAGAAAGTTGTTTTAATGTCAGTGACCTTTTAATGTACTTTTAAAAATTCTCTTACAGATCAGGGGGCTGATTTTGGATGGATCTTCACAGTTAATCCAAGAAGGTTTTAAAAGTGGCTTTCTTCATCCACTTTCTGAAAAATGGGACACAAGTAGCGATCCCATTCCTTTACCACTTGATACCTGCAATTTGTCAAAATTATGTGAAATGGCAAAGCATTTGCCTTCTCTGAATGAAATGGAACTTCCAGCATTACAATTGATAGAAGATAATGTGTCTATTACAGAGCAGAATTTATTTTCACAAGTTGTTGAAAACAGCTCTAGCTTTACAAAAATGATTACTTTAATGGGACAGAAATATCTGCTGCCACCAAAAAGCAGTTTTCTTTTGTCTGACATTTCTTGTATGTACCCACTTCTGAATTGTAAGTAATTATTATGTTTATTATTAGAAAAATAATTTTTCTGCAGCTTCAAAAGTCAAGATTTAGTCTGAATATTGAATGAGGGCAAACATTTTATGAGGATAGGGTAAACACTTAATTTTCTCAGTGTAATTTTGCTTTTAAATTCAATTTTAAAGTGCAAACTTTTGCTTTTTAAAAAATTTTAAATTCTTATTATGAACAAAGGGTCAAAAACTAACTGGTCCTCAAGAGAGCAAATATAGTTACTGTTTTGTGCTTAGGAATTCAAGATACAATTGGATTTGACCAAATAACTTTTTTTCATAGCAAATTAGAAAAAAACCATCCCTAGCCTTTTACATTACATTTTAAGCTAATGTTCAAGATTATTGTCTAAAATTTCTTGAAATATTTTCCTGTAATAAAGTTAAGAAACCTAAATATTGAAGTCCAGGGTAACACAGACCTGAATTTGAATTTAGATTCTGAAGCTTACTGACTGTGAGCCTTTGGGCACTTCACAAAACTGAACTTCAGGTTTTTAACCTATAAAATGAATATAATACCTACTTCTGAGGGCCATTTTGAGGATTAAATGAGATAATCTGCATCAGGAGTTTAGTTCAGCGATTTATATGTTTACAATTTATAATATTCTAAGGGATGAGGTAGATAAAGGGCATTGATCAAGTTGAATTTAATCTGCTGTTTATTATTATTTGGACATTTTATTCAAAATTTGAAGTTATTAAAAAAATAGCTCATTAATTAAAAGCTCCTTTTAATTGCTGTCAACCATCTTACACATGAGTGGTTATTCATGTTACAGTATCAAAAATTCTTCAGGATAAATGACAGGATAACAAATTAATGAGAAAATCATGCTATGTTTGAATATTTTTTTCCTCATTCTTTTTGACCTTTGTTACTCTGATAGTTTTAAAACTGTTACTTCCTCATTAATTTGCTTTCTTTTAATTACTGATGAGATTATACACTTAGAAAAATATACCTTTGTTTATAAAAGAGGGAGAAGGGACAGCTCTTCCTTACAGTAAAATTCCAATTAATAAATGTGGATGGAATGATGGACCTAGAAAATTTTCATTTGGCAAACACCATAGTATTTGTACGTCAAAATGGTGGGCGAAAAGATGAGACACAAGATATTTGCACAGTCAGTACCTAACCCAACAAGATACCTATTAATTACAAAGGGAAAACTAGAGCAACTGAATAGACACTTTATCCAAGTGGTCAAAGGTATTATCACAAATAATGAGATATCCTATATTTTCTGATATGTCGTTCTGATAAGGACATGGCATAAATTCAGTGGTACTCTTGCCAAAACTAATAACCTAAATTTAATCATGAGGAAACACCAAATCCAACCTGAGGGACATATTAAATAACTGGCCAGTGTCCTTCAAAAGTGTCAAGGTCATAAAAGACAAAAACTGAGGAACTTTCCTAGATGAGATTTAGGAGACATGGTGATTAAATGTAATGTGTGATCCTGATTTGGATCTTGGATCAGAAAAAAGGACACTAGTAGACAATTGGGGAAATTTTATTATGGCAAATATGTCAGTTATAAGACTTAAAGTTTATTTCACATGTAAAGTTAAAAAAAGCAAAAAACTGAAGTTCAAAAGGACCGTATTAATATTGCTGTAAAGACTTATAGGGCATTTTACAAATCACTGGTGTCCAGCTAAGTGAGCCGAAGTTATTTTCAGGGAGTCTCTGTAAAAATAGTAGTAGGTAAAGTCATGTTGAAATCCAAATGTTACTAAATTATAGGAGAAATATCTTAATTTTTTAAGATAAACTATTCAGTTTGAATAAATGCCACAAACCTTCTGTCCATTCCATTATATTTGTGTATGTATCGAATGCACTTCAGTTTTGAAGAACATGCTTAGTTTTAAAGTGATCGTATACAGAGTTAGATTCTGAAGTTATGTCTTTGTTTTCAGATAAGAAAACATATGATGTAATTGTGATAGATCCACCATGGCAGAACAAATCAGTTAAAAGAAGCAATAGGTAAGTATAAGTAAATTATCTATTAGATATGCTTTCCAAAAGCTATTGTCCTTTGTACATTCTAGTTACATATGCTAAAAGCATTACTTTATGATAGGTTGTCAAACTACTAAAACACTTTAGTTTTAAAATTTTATTTAACTAAATAATTCTCTTGAACTAGAACTATATATAGGTGTAAGAATGTTACAAGTAATATACTTATTAATAGCTAAGATTACTGACTGAACCAGTTCAGGGATGTTTCTGTAACAGCAAAGGCAACATTTTGACTTCTTTGATATCAAATTCTAAAGTGTAGAAATATATGCCAAAATGTAATTTTCCTTAATAATCTGACCTTTGCCCTTAGCTTCTGGGAGGTAATCTATGTCATACCTGATAGGATTGTCCTTGTGTATGTGTATGTGTGTGTGTGGGCGGGGAGGATAGGAGAATGGGCATCATTTGTTTAAAAGACTATTTGTTCTCCACTGCTTATTATTATTTTAGTTTTGTTAAATTCAAAAGAATCAGTGAGGCCAGTTCTGTAATATTCTTTCATAATGTGCTCCAGTTTTCTCCAAGAATTTTTTAAAAAAAATCTAGCTTAAATTTCACTTGCTTTTCCTTTTAATGAAAATTAATAGTTTTTCACATCTTATTTTGGAATACTCTATAGAAATTTTAAAAAAGTAAACAAGTGCTTGATCTTGTTAGCAACATTTTGGGGACAAATTTTTATAATCTTGAATAATAGACTCCTTCATTTAAAGTATTTTATGATAGTTTTACACAGCACATTTTGAAAGTTTTGGTTTTCTTTCCCATTTATTTTGTAGGTGTATATTTATGAGCTCCTCATTGTAATGATTTACTATATTGCTTCTTTCCCTCAACTTTTGATTAAAAAAATTGTGAACTTTGAGAAAAATTGGAAGAATAGTATTTGAATATCAAAATATCTTTCCCCTAGAATTGCCAGTTATTAATATTTTACCACATTTGTATGTATTTTCTCTCCATTTTTCTGCTTTTTTAATCTGATGTTGCAGACATGATAATTTCACCCACAAATTCTTTAGCAGACATCTCCTGAAAACAAAGACATTCTCCTATATAACTACGATAATGTTATCACCCCCAATAAAGTTAATATTGGCAACAATATTATCAAATATATATTACATGTTCAGATTTCTCCAATTATCCTCAAACTATCCTATATGGCTATATTTTTTGTTTTTGCTGTTTAGACTCAAGGTCTAATCAAGGATCACTCATTACTTTTGGTCTTTATTTTTCTTTAGTTCCTTTAATGTAGTCATTTCTATTTTCAGAATATTGACTCTTTTTTTAAGAGTCCAAGCCCCTTGTTTGTAGATATTCCATAATTTGGATTTGTCTGATTATTTATTCACGATTGGATTCAGGTTAAACATATTCGGGAAGAATGCTACATAGGTGATATTGCATATTTTCTATTGCAACACTTAAAGATGTGTATTTTGGGATTTGCTTTGTGGTCTCCAGATTAGAACTAGAAAACGAAGTATAACTATTTCATCCTTCTCCTCTACAATCAACCTAATTAAATAAAATTAAAATAAAATTAAGGCAGTCAAGAAATCTGCAATTATTGGGACCATCAAACTTCAAATTTTTGAGCTGATATTCTTCATACTGTGGCAAACTTAATTTTTAAAATTCATCACTTCAATTACAAAATATGCTAGTCTACTAGAAGAACACTGGTCTAGATGGCAGGACACTCGGGTACATGAGATCAGAATTGTTTTACTCATTTGTTTATTTAAGAAATATTTATTGATCACTTCCTGACATCATACAATTGCCCTGTGTTAGAGCTGGATTCCAGTGTTTATTGCATTTGGCCATTTCGATGTTATTTACTTTTCCCAGAGCAGTTATAATAGTATTAGCCTCATTGTAGTCCATTGAGGAATAAAGTAGAGAAAGTAGAAAGGCTAAATGCATACCAGTTCTTAACTATAGACAGAAGGAGACCAAATTGAAGGAATTTCTCTCCTTTTCTTTTCCCTTCTCTTTTTTCTGTTTATTCTCTCCTCTTTCTTTAAAATTGGATACTATAAGCATATTTATAGGTTGATGGGAAGGAACTACTAGAGAGGTTGAAAGTACAGAAAGAGGACAGTAATAGTATTACAAAATACTAGAAGATGGGAATTTTTAATTTATTTTTTATAATTTTTTTAAATTCATTTTTTATGGTGATATTGGTTAATGAAATCAGATAAGTTTCAGCTGTACACTGCAACAGTAAGGCATATATATGTTAACACTGTGTGTTCATCTCCCATAGTTAGATTTCTTTCAGTCACACGTATTTGACCCCTTTCACCCCATCTACTTCCCCCTCCCCTCTCCCTGCTACCCTCTGGTAACCACTAGTCTATTGTCCATGACGATGAGTCTCTGTTTGTTTGTTCTGTTCATTTGTTGTTTTTAGGTTTGTCTCCCACATATAAGTGATATCATGTGATTTTCAACTTTTTCTATTTGGCTTATTTCACTTAGCATGATTATCTTGAATCCCTCCATTTGTCTCAAATGGCAGTATTTCATCTCTTCTTATAGCTGCGTAATATTCCATAATATATATGTACCATAGCTTTATCCAATTATCAACACTTCGGTTGCTTCCATGTCTTGGTCACTGTGAATAATGCTGCTATAAACATTGGTGTGAAAATATCTTTTCGGATATGGGTTTTCAGGTTTTGGGGGGTAAATACCCAGTAGAGAGATTGCTGGGTCATATGCTTGATCAATTCTTAGTTTTTTGAGGAACCTCCATACTGCTTCCCATAGTGGCTGTACCAATTTGCAGCCCCACCAGCAGTGTATGAGGGTTTCCTTTTCTCCGCATCCTCTCCAACATTTGTTATTACTTGTCCTGTTGATTATAGCTATTCTAACAGGTGTGAGAGGTATCTCATTGTGGTTTTGATTTGCATTTCTGTAATAGCTAGGAATGTTGAGCATCTTTTCATATATTTGTTGGCCATTTGTATGTCCTCTAGGGAGAAGTGTCTGTTCAAGTGCCCATTTTTGATTGGATTGTTTGTTTTTTTTTGTTGTTATTGAGTTGCAGTGTGTTGTTAATCTCCAGAAGTTCTGTTCTTTTTAAGGGTTTCGATCTCCTTACTAAAGAACTCATTCTGCTCATCTAGTTGTTTTTTTCAATTCCTGAAATTGTTGATATGAATCATTTTGGATCTCACTGAGTTTTTTCAGAAGTATCATCCTGAATTCTCTGTCATTTAAGTCACATATTTCTATGTCTGTAAGCTTATTTTCTGGAGATTTTTAACTTTCTTTCTGAGATGCTTAGTTTGCTTGGTTGTTCATCGTGTTTAATGGACTATTTCTCTGCCTTCTTTCCAGAAAGAAGATTTATTATATAAAAGTCTTTCTTTAGCCTGTTGCAAAGAAGGCATTTTTCTTTTGGTTTCCAGTAGGTGGCGTCTAAGCCTCTTAGATCCCTGCTTTGTATAGAGCCTTAATAATGCCTTTTTTTTCTTATAGATGTTTAATCATGCTCGCTACCCTCAGTCTCAGTCCCTGTCAGTGTTAGCAACAGTTTCAGTAGCATTTGCTTATATTCCCCTGAGCTCCATGGTGTTAGGTCTCGGAGGATACGGGGGGAGGGGCCCTCTGGGTTGGGGATTGAGGCTTGTGGCTCAGCCTTGGTTTTGCAACTGCGGCTGGTAAAAATCAACTGTTGTTTCTCTGCCGTCCCCGCTTTTCTGCTGTCCTGCTTTTCTGCCTTCTGCCCTGATGACTGGGCACTGTTGCCGGCCACGTGGAGCTCACAGCTTTCCCAGACAAGGCTCTTCAGGGAACTTGCTGTACCTTCTCCCCTCCCAGCTTCTACAAGGAGCTCTGGCTGTGAGAGGCAGCTTCTTTGTTTCTCCCAGTCCAACGCCTGACACCTGGGGTTCTGACCTGTGGTAGCTCTTATGTGCAGATCCCATGATCAGACGTGCTGGTGTGTAGTTTGGGTGTTTTTTGTTGAGTTTTAGATGTTCAGCTTATTGTTATTTCACGGGGAGAGATTTGGGGACATGTCTCACTCTGCCATGTTTCTCCAAACTTCATGTATACGATTTAAATAGGTGAAGCCATGCCATTTCCTTTAAAAAGAAATACTTAGAAATATATAAGGGAAGGTGTTATAAGGAGGGAGGAGAAGTTAGGTAGTTGAAAGAGTCTGGTGGTCTTTCTGCCAAAAGTGGGAGTCTGGGCAAGGGACTTGAAAAGAGATGGCAGTTTGTAGTAGTTGACCAAGGATAAGTAAAAGAATTAAGTAGTTTTGAGAGTCTGAGATGGATTTCATTGATCTAGTTATTCAGTTCTGCATTTTTCTACGCTTGATTTTCCCCTTATGAAGGAGTTGAATTGCACTGAATTTAAGATTGGAGGTTTGTAATTGCTGTGGAGTGAAGGGTAAAAGTGGGGTGGGAATTGAGGGTGCTAGTGAGAGGGCAATGAAGTGATTGGTAGTCTGTTAGGAAGAGGAGCAAGTGCAGGCAGGAAGAAGCTGATAGAAACTCAGTAAAGTGGTGGAATGGGGCACTGACTGGTGCTCCAATAAGGTCAAAAAATAGGTGAGGGACAGGAGCTTATGATCAGAAATCAATGTTCATGGTTTCAGAGATGGAGCAAATGTAAGTGATGACAAGGTCTAAGTTATGGTCAATGCAATGGATTATTGAATTGGGGTCAGTGCAATTGTACTTATTTAAGGGAAGAATAGTTGAAGTACGCACGTGATATAGACTATGCTTTGAGATTGCCCAGGATAATGGCAAAATTTGTGTTGGTAATAGAAGGATCTCGGAGTTTAAGTATTCATTGAATATGGAGAGTGAAGATTAAATGGTTTCAGTAAGAAACATTAGAGGCTAGCATCGCTGGATAGCATACCTCTCAAAGAGAGGGGATTTTATGTAAAGGTAAATGAGTTATATTCTGGAAGCAGTAATAGGGGAGCTGGGAGAATGTTGACCTCTCCTTTCCCTGTTGTGGATTGGGTGTTAGAGAAAGGGCCACATTCATTTTATTGGATATTGTAGAGCAAGTAATGCTCTACAATAGCAGGAGAAACTAGACTTCATACTCTTAATGGCCAGGAAGTACAAGGCTAGAATTTTTATTTTATTTTATCTTATTTTTTTTTTTTTTTTTGTAATGAAAGCATGAAGTTTTCAGAGAGCCCAGTGGAATATATTGGAAATGAAGAAAGAAACAGGATGATAGATTGAGGGTTGAAAATATAGTGGAATATTTAGATAGTAGTGTCAAGACTCACTGTGACAGGGTCCCTGTGTAATGTACAGATTATGGAAACTGAACAATAATGTTTGCTTAATTTCTAATGGGAAAAAGAATATTATAAATATTAGTAAAATTATTGAAAGGTAATGAATTTAGAAGTGGTAAAGATATAACCTGATAATTTTAAACTAGTAAAAATGAAAAATGGGCTATTTCTGATTTGCATGTAATAATGTGTCCACTGGGTGTCGCTGTGGCTTCATATTTAGTTATATAAATAAATATAGGAGCTTTGTGTTTGTAGAGTCAGTGTTATACAGATCTTCTCCCTGCTTATTTTTCTTCTTTGCAGCAAATTTTACTAATATCTTTCCTGTTTGTTTTTAGGTACAGTTATTTATCACCACTGCAAATAAAGCAGATACCTGTCCCTAAACTGGCTGCTCCAAACTGTCTCGTTATTACTTGGGTGACCAATAGACAGAAGCACCTACGTTTTGTAAAGGAAGAACTTTATCCTTCGTGGTCTGTGGAGATAGTTGCTGAATGGCACTGGGTAAAAGTAAGTTCAGAAGTTAACTTATTTGTTAATAGTTTTACATATAATCACACAAAGTTAGCATCTACTTTTTAATGCTTAACATGTCATTGTTCTATTACTTCAACATGGTCTAATTAAAACTTTTACTTTGCTGCTAAATACTTTCGTCTTCTTATTTTCAAGGCTTTATACCTGTTTGTTTTGTGTCTTTTTTGTAGTAGAGTCCAAAACTGTTGGCCTTAATAAATCACTCAGGGAGATATGAGGATGATATTTTCAAAAGCTCTGATGTCTGTAGTTTAAAAAACAACAAACAAAATCTTTGGGAAATCTGTCCACCAGTAAACATAGCATCAGTCTTACCCTTCATCGTCTTCTTTACACATCCACAATTTCAGTCACCCTTTGTGACTTCTTTCTTTTTTTTCTTATGGTGCTGGGGGTGGGAGGGAGAATAGCAAAGTGACCCAATGTGAAAGAGGTGGGAAGATGCTAGAACCAAGAACCTTTCATACTTTAAATCTTAACTTAGGTCCTTCAGTGCTTTATGCGCTGCTCTGCCAACTTTTGAAAGAAATGATTCCAATTTTCCAGTTGGTTGAATGATCTTTAATATCTCTACTTGCTATAAGAATACCAAAAAATACAGAAAAATAAAGCATCAGGCAGAGTTCACTGGACATCTTTTTAAAGATACATTGTCTACTTAGAGGAATTCCACAAAAGCCCTCCTAAATTTTAAAAAGATAAGCCAGATTATTATCAATTGAATGTTTAATATTTATATAGCTGGTATATTCATTATAAACAAAGGAGATTTCTGTTTTTATGTGCTTTGTATTTTGTAGTCTGCTGGAATATCTTGTAAAAGCTGTGTATATTATTTATTTACACCTATTTTATGGGACTTAGAAAGAAGATATGAATATTCTGATAATGAAAATATGTATCTCCCTGGTTAATTAATGAATCGATAGTGTTATAAATTGTGTTTTGAATTTGATTAGGTTAAGTGAATCTTTGAGAGTCTGATTACTCCAGGGTGAAATGATAAAATTGAATTTCTGGATATATAATGCCAAGGGATTCGCCTATTTTCTATCTCATCAATCCCTGAGCTTCTTTCATTATTAATTTTAGCTCTGACAGTATTTAATGACACCGTTTTATATAAATAAAGGAAAATGTTATAACCTACTTAGTCACATTGCCAGTAATCATTAAGTATTATTTGAATGAATGAATAAATGGGTTAATGATGGCATAGTTTCCAGGAATAAATGTTAATGAAAAGAAGAGATTTTTGTATACAAGATGATAAAATGATACTTAAAATATTTTTTAGTCCCTTAGAGCTGCGCTGTCAAATATTATGGTAGTTACTATATGGTTAGTCCAAATTGTGATGTGGTGTTAAATGTAAAATATATAGAGGATTTCAGAGACTTAGTATGAAAGAAAGAATATAACATATCTCAATAACTTTTTTGAATTGATTACATATTGAAATGATAATTTGGTTTATCATTTAATTTAATTGAAGATATAATTAAAATTAATTTCACCACATTCTTTTTACTTCTGTTAAATGTTGCTACTAGAAAATTGAAATTACATATGTGACTTACATTTGTAGCTCACATTATATTTTTATTGGACAGCAGTAGCCTAGAGGTTTAATAATTTCATTTTCTTTTGTGGTAACTGTATAGTGATAGGGGGAAAAAATCCTTTTCTGGATATTTACAGAGATGTATGGTTTCTCTCTCTTTTTTTTTGACTCCTTTCTATCAGATCACCAAATCAGGAGAGTTTGTGTTCCCACTAGATTCTCCACACAAAAAGCCTTATGAAGTTCTTATACTGGGGAGAATTCGAGAAGAAACTGCTTTACCATTAAGGTAGGAAAGATGATTTTTAAAAAATTGTATAAATGTATTAATTTTTAGACTTTTAAAAATTATTAACACAACAATCATTGATTTTCCCTAATTTTTACATTTTTGAAAATCTGAAAGTGTCCCACACCAGAAAAGTATGAATGATGTGGCATATGAAAATTTATATTCTTTCGTTTTATCTAGTGTGCACTTGTCATTGTAGAAAAGGAAATTATTGGAAATGTCTCAGTACTTAAATTGTTGATTTCCATTATTGTTTCTATGAAATTTATTTTTAATTCAGATACTATTTAAAAGGTGAAAATAAGTTAAGGCAACTGTGGTATACACACACACACACACACACACACACACACACAAATATAAAGTTCTTTAAAATATAATTTACTTTGTTGTTCTGTTTTAATTAGGAATGCTGATGTAAAAGTGCCCTCCATTCCAGATCACAAATTAATTGTCAGTGTGCCCTGTACTCTTCACTCACATAAGCCACCTCTTGCTGGTATGTTTTTATAAATAGAATTGTTACGACTTCTGTCAAATTGAAAAAAGAATTGAATTTAGTATTTGAATGGTTGAGAAGGTTAGAAATTAAATCAGATGTATGTTATTTTAATTAACATTCTAAAATTTTATGGCAGAATTAATGACTTAGGTTTTTTTTTTTTCCCCTGCAAAAAGATTTATTTTTCTATTTGGTCCATGGCTTGGAAGAAGGCTCTAGGTGGTTAAAAAGCTGCCCAATGACTGCAGGGAGAGGCTCAGGCAGAGGCCCTGACACCAGGGGCATGCAGAGGGGCCCCTTAAAGGATGTTGTGCTAGAGGATGAGCCTTTTGAAGAGATACTTCTCTAGATGAGGCCAGCCAGCCTGCAGAGGTTAGTCAGGTCCCATCTTCTTGATGAGTTTTACTTCTTCATCTAGTTTTACTTCTCCAAGAAGTCACAGAGAAGAAGGTCTGGACAGGCAGATACAAAAGGGCCTGATTCACGCATTTCTCCAAGGCAATAGAGGCTTCCATGGCATCTACTTATCTTGAGGCACTTTCTGCATATACCAGAAGAGGGTGCTGCTGCTTTGCTGGTTTACATCTTTAAGAAAGCTCAGCTAACTTCTGAAAGAAGTGACCCACACCTTCCAGAGCCATTTTGATGTGGTGGAAATAGAAGTCCAGAGAGGGAGGTAGGTGTGGGAGCCCTGGAGATACAGATTGACCAGGTGGCTGATGATGGCCTCTACCTCATTGGAATAATTTTGATGAATCTGGAAGCTTATGGTTGGTTGGCAATAAGGAGCTAACCATAAAAAATGGTGTTTATTGGTCCCAGAGGTTGTGACCGGAAAGGAAGTTGGAGGATGGTTGGGGGCTGATAGAAGGGAAATCTTTGGATCTGTTCCATCCAAACACTGTTGAAGCAAGAGAGATTTGCAGACCGCTGGATGCACTGCATAGATAGTTTTATATTACCTCAATCTTTCCTCTTAACACCATATTTTAGGTTCCCCTTGCTACTGGTTGTTACCCCATCTCTTCACCAACAGCATGAAGACTGATGGGGTCTCTGAGGGGGCTTTGTTTTGCTACCAGGACTCTATCCCTTGCTTGTTCTAAAATCAAGAGCTCAGAATAGCAGAGAGATAATTAGAATTACCTTGATATTTGGAAGAGACTCAGTTTTACACTGAGGTCATTTTGCTTTTCTGAACTGCTAAAAAGATAATTGCTAAAGCCTGCAATTCTTACTAGTTTTAATGCTTTAGTATAATGTTCATCACTCAGTGAGACTAAGCAGCAAGGAATAGTAGAAAGTTTTGGCTTTGGAGATTTACTGATATGAGTTTGAATCCTTACCCTGCTACTTGAGTGAGTAACTAATCATTTTCCACCTCAAAGTCCTCATTTAAAGAGGGAATAATGATATTTAATCTTTCATAGTTGTGAGGATTGGTTATAATATATTTCAAATTCTGTAGCATATAGTAGAAGCTCAATAAATACTAAATTTTTCAAGTGATTTTAAAAAATAGAAATGTTAGTCCTTCAGAGATATTTAATTTGATATTCAAATTTTAGTATTCAAATAATTTCTTCAGGAATATATATTTTATTAATTTGGACTGATCCCTGCTTTAAAAACACCCAAACTTTCAAACTGTCACTCAGGAAAACTATAGTTCACTAGCCTACCATATTATTTTGTGGAATATGGGATAGTTTATGACCTAGGATATATGGGAAAGTGAATACAAATTCCCAAAAGAATTTTTATTGATAGCACTTAGGATTTCTGTTATTGTAAACTGCTTATGCAGAAGGGACATTACAGTGTTACTTAATTTGAGAAATAGTCAGATGTTTACCTGATGATTCATTCTTTGATTTAGAAGAATTCTCAGTGAATAATTCTTTAAACTTTGGACTATCATAGATTCTTTAATGCATTAAATATGTGACTTAAATGAAAGGTGAGATTGTACTGTTCTTTGAAAAAAATTGTTTGTTGCCAGTTATACTTGATGGAAGAAATATAATTTGCGTTCTTTTCATTCGTATTTTCTTTATCGGTCAGTGAGTACCAAAGCTTAATTTAGTGTTTGCCTTAGGGCTTATTTTTGTACTTTTAAAAATCCAAAAGGTAAGACTTGAAACCTTTCATTCTCAAATGGTTGTTAAACTATTTATCAATGACTTTTATTTAATTTAAATTTAACTTTAATTTTTTATTTATTTACTTGTTTAGGCAAGGCAACCCTTAGTTGACCTCACAGATTGCACGGACCTTGTCAGTTTTCAATCCCTTATTTATTTTATTTTATTTTTTATGCCTACAGCACCTGGTCTTCCTAAGTGGTCTCCCATCAAAATACTAACCAGGCCTGACCCTGTTTAGCTTCTGAGATCAGATGGCTTGTTCAGGGAAGCATGACCATAGACTATCAATTACTTTTAAATAGAATAAAATTATGTTTACAGATTAGTTTTAAGAGTTTTAAAATAGTTAAAACAATTAGTATTTTATTAATACTAATAGATATTAGTATTGCAGCCTATATCTATGAAATACAGTTCTGCCATGTTCCCAGTAGAGTGCAGTACAAACACATTTTTAGGCTTGAGAATGGTTAAAAACAAGTTAGATTTTGGGGGAAAAAATCTGCATTACACGATATATGTAATCCTTATATTTTGGTTAAGTAGTGGTAGACAAGAAATATTTGTAATCCTTTATTTTCGTGTTCATGTCATTCTATACCAAGTGCTTGTATTTTCGGTATAGAGCCATATAGATTAAAGCCACCAGAAAGCAACTTTCAGATTTCTGTAGTATTTTATTCTGAAACCATAACTCTAAGATTTGAGATAAAAATGTTGTATATGTAACACTTAGAACTTTTACATGTAAATATTCTTAAACTGCTTTATGCAAATTCATAAATGAAATATCCTCACTTTTGCTTTTAGAAACACCAAGATATTTAAAAAAGTTATAATTTATTTCTGCTGCAAAATGTAAAAGACCAAATTAGCAGCATATTCCATTTCAAATTAGCAGCATATTCCATTTCAAAATGATATATTTTTAAGTTTTGAAGTTTCCTTGTTAGATTTAAAGATAAGCTATCAATAGCTGTGACTTAAAACCTAACATTATAAATGTATATTCTTAAGTTTAAAGATTTAATAGGAAAATAATAAAATAAAAGTATTTGAATTAAACTTTGTTTTTCATATTTTACCACAGAGGAATTTCTATTCCTTTTTACTACTTTATGTACTAATAGTTCCTGTCTGAATAGTAAAACATAATTTGATGAGATTCTACATATAGTTTGAGCCACTTCTCCCCCAGCCCTGCTCCTTGCCCCCAGAACAAAAAGAGAATGACTGGCTATGCATGGTTTACTTCTTCTCTGTTGGTTAGAAGTATGTTTTACTAATGCCAGATGTTATGTAATTATCTAAGTATGTACATATCATATGCATATTTAAATGTATATATTTGCATTTTTTTATTGAGGTATGATTGACATAACATGTTAGTTTCAGATATGCAATGCAATGATTCAGTATATGGATATACAGATGGTACCTGACTTATGATAGTTCTCCTTATGATTTCTTGACTTCACAATGGTGTGAAAGTGATATGCATTAAGTAGAAATCATACTTTGAATTTGAATTTTGATCTTATCCTGGGCTAGCCATATGCAGTGCAATACTCTCTTGTGATGCTGGGCAGTGGCAGTGAGCCGTACCTCCCAGCCAACAACTCAATAACAGAGATAAACAACTGATAATCTAGAGTGTATTTAATATGAGATGATTTTACCCAACTGTAGGCTAATGTAAGTGTTCTGAACATGTTTAAGGTAGGGTAGGCTCAGCTGTGATGTTTAGTAGGTTAACTATATTAAATGCATTTTCAACTTATGATATTTTCAGTTTATGATGAGTTTATCAGGACATAACCCCATCATAAGTTGAGGAACATCTGTGTTATGAAACAATCACCAACCAGTCTAGTTAACAACCATCACCATACATAGTTACAAAATTTTTTTTCTTGTAATAAGAACTTTTAAGATCTTGCATTTTTTAAAGCTGATATTTAAAATTAGTAGAATAAAACATTTCTATTAATTTGCTTTTATATCTTTTACCTCGTTTTTTGAAATTAAACATTTTGCATTACAAAGACATTACTCCTCGATTTTCTGTTTTCGTAAACTAGAAAGAAAAATAAAATCATGCCAGAATGTGTTAGGCTGAGAAAGTAGGTAGTGGTAAATGGGTTTAGGTTGTATGTATTTTTCCACTTCAAGTACCTGGTCGTCTTTTTCTGTTAGACTGTGAACTTTTAGAAACATGAGTATCTGTTTCCTTTGTTAAATTCTATAGCATTGATTATTGAGGATGCTTAGAACAGTAAACATTTTTGACTGGCTGACTCCAGTTTAGACTCCAGTTTAAAGTTCTAAAATATAGTTGCTAACATCTTTCTACTAAAAAACTGAATAAATAATCAAAAACAAAACCTTGGTTCAGTATAACCTTAGACTACATTAAAAGTGAATTGAGGCCGGTAAAGCATTGAATTCATGGGAAAAAATGGAAAAGTGATGTAGGTTTATTGTCCTCTAAGATTCTGGGGAAATCTTTCTCTTTCAAGTTAGTAACATTTAATTATATACTTATGAAAGGACTAGAAGTCTTCATGTCAGCATCTCCTAGAACCTAGCAAAGCCCAAGTTTGAGTTCATTCGAGTTGTATATATTACTTTTAATCCTTTGATTTTTGATAAGCAGGACCAGTGCATTCAGACAAATAAACAATTATTTCGCTGTGAGAGCAATTGAAGAACATTATGAAAGATAAAATTTTTGATAGGTTGTCTCTTAAACCTTACCTAAATCAAGTATTCCTAAGGAACCCTTCTCATTCCTAAAAGGAATTTGATAGATTTCTCCTGAGCTCAATCTTATATAGCAATTAAGAATTATGTTTTACTTGTTCTAGTGACTTTTTATTCCTGAATTATTTTCATACCCAGTTTCTGTAATTAGTTAGTATAGCTAACTAGCAATGTGATCAAGGTTAAAGTGATTTAAATATTTGTCATCAAAATGAGCATGTGCTTAAATAAAAGCTTCAATGGTATTTTTTTTCTTTCTGTTAGTGTAGATCACAGCTATTTAGCCATTACCTTTTCCTCAACAAAATATGACTTTCAATAGTTATTAATACATTGAATAAGGAATACTTAACTGTGGAAATAATATGGTGAAATTTTAGGTAAATAAGGATCTATAATTTGGAAGTGAAGGAATGTCTTTAGTACTGTCAAGTTAAAGCTAAGCAGGTATAGTTATTTGTAGTTATATGTTCTTAATATTTCTGTGTCCAGCTTTTCATTTTACTGTTCTTTCACTGAAGTATATGTTTGTAGAGTCTTATGTTCTATCTTAGTTTTTAAAGTGGGTTTGTGTTTTTATTGTTCCTATAGAACATGCATGGATTACAATTATTAAAAAATAAGTTAGTATGCAGGAGATGTGTCAGCAGTATTGGAAAACTGAAAAGTCACCTATGTGGGTATTAAAATCCTCGTTTCTTATCTACAAGTGAAAACTGATAAATCAAGACTGCCTAAAGTTCTGATGGTATTGTTCTCAATCTCAAGAGTGCTTATTTCAAATGACTTTGTAACTATAAATAGGAAAGCCTGTGATAAAATCCTTGAAATTAATTTACTGTTTTTTTAAGGAAATATTTTCGCTTTTCTTCTTACTCTTAACTGATAAAAAGATATTGATTCCTTTCTTAATAATTTTTGTGTTTTTTTCTCTTTTTTGAACAGAGATTTTAAAGGACTTTATCAAACCAGATGGGGAGTGTTTGGAATTATTTGCTCGAAATTTACTGCCAGGTTGGACTAGTTGGGGCAATGAAGTTCTAAAATTTCAGCACGTGGATTACTTTATTGCTCTGGCATCTAGAAGCTGACTCTGATCCTAAAGTTGTGATTTTCTTCAGTTTTCCTCATTCCTTCTTGCTTCATTCTAACTGAATTTTTCTTTTATTACCAACCAGTATGCTTAGAAATGTAAATAGGACTTGTATTTTCAATGAAATGGCCAGAAATAACTAACCTTCATGTAATTGTGAGATGAATTTTACTTCAGTTGCACTAGTATTCCACATTATTCTAGACTCACTCAAAAATGTAAGCCATTGGAAAGATAACAAGACTTTGTTATTGAAAATGTTACAAACCATACACTATGGACCAGAGGTCATAATTCTGCCTACGGATGTGTTTTGTTTGGCCTACACAATGTTATAAAAAAAATTTGAACCATCATTCTAAAAAAATCAGGAAATTTCACATAAAAGTCCAAATTTCTGCTTCTTTTTGAACTTTGGATGCTCTGGCTACACTGAGGCATGTGTTTTTCCCTGGTGCACTCTGCAGGACTCAGCGGTGGCAGCTTTTTTGAAAAAGGCCTTGTACTCTCCACTTTATGACAGTAATACTCACATTGTCTACTTGGCCCCTGTACAACCGGAATATACATCCTCTGTTACACTGTTACATTGTGGGAAAAGCAGTCATAGACGAGCCAAGGTCATACTGAGTTTAGGAAATATTTTTGGAGTTTTAAATTGCATTCAAGGTCATTTTTCAAGTACTTCTTAGTTTACTTGTTTTTCTAGAAAAAATTTAAAAATATTTCTTATAAAAATGTCAGAAAGTAGACAGTACTCATGATTATGAAAAAAGTATATTTACAGATTTTCTACAAATAAATATTTGTTTACTAAGTACAATATTTTAATGAAGTGATTATTTTAAAAGCATGCTGATTATATATAATCTTTTAAAAATTTTGAGGTATAATTTTCACATAATAAATTTCCTCAATTTTCAGTATAGAAGTTCAGTGAATTTTGAAAACATAGTCATTTGTCTACTGCTATAATCATGACACAGAACATTTCCTTTACTCTCCAAACTCATGTATCCCTTTCCAGTTAACCCCTTCCTCCCATCTCTGGTCCTTGACAGATAATGGTTTTTTTCTATCGTTACTTTTGCTTTTTTAGTATTTCATATAAATGGAATTATGGAATATGTAATCTTTTGTGTCTGATTTCTTTCACTTAATATTTTGGAAAAAGTATTTATACTATTTACAGATTTACTACAAATATTTATCTACTAGGTAAAGTGTTAGATTGAAATGATTGTCTGACAAGCTTGCCAGTTTATTTACTTATTTTGCCAAAGGAAAATATTGGTAATTTTTTAAAATGTGTGAGTATAATATCAGAGGCTTAATTTTGTATTTGTAAAAGAATTATAGCTTGTTATTTAAAAGGGAAATGTACTAAACTTGAAGCATACTTCTCACAACTTCATTTGAAACTCTTTTCCGCTTCTTGTAGTATTTATAGATTTTATATAGTTTGTGGAAACATCCTCACCAAGTTGTTGGACTTTTTAACTTTATATCATAGATACTGATACTTAAAAGAATAAAAGAAAATTTTATTCACAGAGTCTGGTATTCAATAGGGAGACATTCTCAGTCTTAACTCTGCTCCTAAGTTGTACATCCTCTGGGCCTTGTTTATAACATCTATTATAATTATTATAATAATTAATAACATTTAATTATTGGGCTCTTTTTTTGAATAAAGGATGAATCTGTAAAATAAAACAGTAACATACTTTGTGAGAACAAAAAGCCCAGGCTAAGAGCATTGAACTTTGACTTCATTGCCACTGAGTTTTAGCCAACCGACCTAATTTTATTATTCCATTTATTTAATATTATATTTTCCATCACAACTTTTTATATTAATTTTGAAATTTGAGAAGGTTTTTTTTTTTTTCTATCATATTGTTTTTACAGGCATAAGGTCTTTTAGGACTCCTGGAAATGCCCAGGAAAAGGGATAAAACTAACTTTTGTTGAGTAGTGTGTATTACTCTTTGCTATACTTTTAACATATTTTATTGCATTAAATCCTTGCACAGCCCTGAGAGATATTGCTTCTATTTAGTAGTTAAGAAAACTGAGGCTAAGGAGACAATTTTGTCTAAAACTATGTAAGTGGTATTGAAACTAGAATTAGAATGTTTAACTTCCTGACTCCAAAGTCCATGCTGTATTCCATATAAGAATATAGAAAACCAAGCAAATGACTATGGATTTCCAAAGTGATATTGCATTCTAGCCTCTTACCTCCAGCCCTAGAGTTTGGTTTAATTTGTACTTACCCAGAGGCCATGCAGTCGCAGTGGACATCCTGGGCAACCCACACAAAAAGCCTCCCAGCCATTTCATCTCCACATGGTTAATGGCTGACACCAGTCAAGAAACTTTAGAGAACTTTGCTTCCCAAGATCGCATCCTTGGAATTCATGGCCTTTCTCTTAACAACGAGAGTCTATTAGAGTCAAATCGCAGAACATTTAACTACTCTTGGAAGCAAATCCTCTTCGACTTGATTTTGACATTCATCTTCCTATCTTGTTCAGCTTTTATTTGTCCTCTCTAGTCAAAGTTTGATTTAGTTTCTTTTAGTTCTCTTGGCCACTGTAGGCACACAGTTTCTCAATGCCTGGTATAGGCCTTTCTCAAATTTTCATTAGTCTCATTGCCTTCAGTGAAGCAGACCCTTTAACAACTTCCATTACTTTGTTCTTATTTGTCAAGATTGTAGCTTTGGTGGAATGGGACATGACTGACTGATGAGCAATAACTATCACTGATTTTCCATCTTTTTAGCCCTTAATCACTTTTGATTTTGTTTCCAGGTCAATCAGTCATTGTGGCCTCTTACTGGCAACATTAGCAGTGGATTTTATATGCTTAGGGGCCATGATGAACAAAACAACACAATATTAAATCAAGCACAACAGAAAATGATGAATCAAAAGATGCAGTAAACAGGAGATGCATGAGATTGCTGCTGGTGTAGCACAGCATACTGATTTACAGCAAACTTTTTTTTTTTTTTTAAAAAAATAACAACTACATTCCAAAATAGCAATAAAAAGAATAGTACAGTAAATCAACCAGTAACAGTCATTTATGATCATTTTCATGTGTTATGTACTGCACATAATTGTACATTCTGTACTTTTATATGACTGGCAGTACAGTAGTTTTTTATACCAGTATGGCCACAAACATGTGAGTACTGTGTTGTGCTATGTTACGATGGCTACGATGTCACCAGAGGATGAGAATTTCTCAGCTCCATTACAATCTTAGGGGACCACCATTGTATATGCATGCAGTCCATCACTGACTGAAATGTTATGCGGTGCATGACTATGTTCAATTTTTAGGCTCATGCCACATTAATTTTGGTCCAAAATAAATTTGTACACTGCTGGAGATGTCAGGAACTTGATCTTTATGTGTAACAGCTATGGACTGAATGTATCCCTCTAAAATTCATATGCTGAAACCCTAACCCTCAGTGTGATGGTATTTGGAGGTGGGGGCCTTTGGGAGGTAATTAGGGTTAGATTAGTTCATCACGGTGCGGCCCTCATGATGAGACTAATGCCTTTATAAAAAGAGGAGAAATGAGATCTCATTCTCTCTGCATACAAGCACCAAGAAAAGGCCATGTGAAGACATAACCAGGAAGAGGTTCTCTCGCCAAGTACCCAACCATCCTGGCACCCTGATCTTGGACTTCCAACATCCAGAACTGTGAGAAATAAATGCTTGTTTAAGCCACCTGGAACTGACTGAGATAGCCATCCAAGGGATTTTCCAGTTGATAAGGTACAGATCAAATAAATAAGGCCTGTTTCTTCATATGGTCTGAAAAGGCATCAGTGGGGAATAGGTTTCTCCTCTTGGATGTCAACATTTGAGGCAAGCCAACATTGCCGTGGGCTGCTGGTCTTGGAGGAGGACAGAGAGTCTAATCCATGACTCAGGTCCAGGCCTGGCTTTAGTTGCTGCCTTCGCTCTGTCTTTGTTGTAGGCTCTATCTAACCTTGTCCTGTTCTAATCCTCCAAATTCTATCTCAGACTCATTCTTACCAGAAAATTCTATGACCCCAAATCTTACCTTTTCAGGCTTGGTACTCTAGAGTCATATCTTTAGTGAATTGTTACACATTCAGCTTCAGTGAAATACTGGGTTTTCTATTGATTGTGATTCAGAGGAGGACTATAATCACCTTAAAGGGCCTTCCCTTCCCTGAAGATGCTGTGCGTTTCACCTCTTTGACTCCTATTATTATATACCACTGTCCTGCATACCTAGGAAATGCCATAGCATTGTTGGCATAGTTCTGTGGTTACCAGAGTTCTTTATGTCACTTTATCCTCAAGCAATCCTATGAAGTTGTAGTTATAATGGGGGAACAGTTTCATAGAGACTAGCTGAAATGGTTAATAAATGATAACCAAGACTCAGATTCTATTCTGATTCCTAAAATTAGGCACTTTATGTTGTACCATGTTTACTAATGAACCTGATATCTTAATAATAGGCTCATTAGCTACTAATCAGAGGATTCATTGTGTGGCTTAATGAAAATTAAGAATGGTTCATGTATAATTATCCAAACACATATTTTTCAATATACAATATCACCAGTCGGGTTATTAACACAATATTTTTCGTTAGAGATTTTAGTGACATTATTTGGAACTGATAGCCTGAGTACAACTCAGGATCACTCAGAATTAGATGGACTGCTATACCCTTTGAGATAAGCCATGAGATTATATTTTCCTCAATCAGATTAGCCACTTTAAGTTCACATTTTAAGGAAGTTTTTCTTTAAAATATAGACTTAGACTTGAAAGAGGCTGTTAAATGGTTAGAAAGGAGAGATTAAGGTAAGTACAGGTGCAAATTATTTTATGCACCATGGTAATCTGTTGTCAATATTTGGATGTGTGGACCAATGAGGGTCTTAAATTCATGGCTCTGTCAACCAGTCTACTCCAGCTTGAAAGTAAGTCAGAATACCATAATAACTCCATAACCAGACTTTTCTTCCAAATATTCCTAGGAGTTAACCTAGATTTTCTGTGGCTTCTGTGAACTTGAGTGGAAACTCTTGGACTTTTTCGGTATCAGTCCAAATCCTTGGGACCATAGAAAGACAAAATTGGTCTCTAGGACTAGAGAACATGAAAACTTTTTTCATCCACTTTTTCCAGTTAGGCTTTGGCCTAATTATCAAATAACTGTGATACTACAATGGGATAACTTTGGATGACAGCTAAGGCAAATGAATGGTTGTTTGCAGTATTAAAATCATTTCGTTTAATATCTTTAAGGAAAAACATATGGTACCCAGCTTGATTTTTAGCTTCTTCCAACATTACCTGTATATACTATGAATCTTAGTCAAACTGGAATGTTTGCTGTTAGCTGAATTTAGGAATCTCTGATTTTGCTAATGGACCTTTGTCAGGAAAGAAAAAAGGTTTTGGGAGTAGCTGGGTCTATATTGAGTCTTGATATTTAGCTTTTGAGTGACTATATTATTACTTAAAGCATGTTTTCCTGTTTTCTGAGGAAAAAGAAGACTAATCTTTGGACCTTATAGGATTATTACGAGAATGAAGTGAAATAATATATGCAAAAGTGCCTAACATCAGGCCTTATACCTAGAAAGTATTTAATGTACATGTTCATTTCTCTTTATTTGAAGTTTTCCTGGCAGCACTTCTTATTTCATGACTCTTTTTTTTTGGAAAGCTTTTTTATTGCTTTTAGAGCCACTTTTCACATATATGGATTATTCAGATAGGGTTTTCTTTACATTTATCATGTAAACAGACAGTGGTTTATAAGTGGCTCTTTTTAATTCCCTTAATAATAGAATTCATATCTTCTCTCTCCATAGATTATGGGAGGTAGGACAAATTTTTATTTATGTTTCTGCTACTAGTGTACCTGGAACTACCAATACTTAGTGAATGAATGAACTAACTCTTGGATTTCAAATATCTTTGAATTCAATTGAGTAGACAAGACTGGAAGAAACCATTAGAGTATAAAAAACCATGGTATACAGTCAAACACTAAACAGTGGAACAGACAGAAAGTGATGCAGAAGTTTAGAGAAGCAGATTACTTAAAGATCACTAAACAATATGAGAAATGAGCATGAAACACATCCTGATTAAATTTTGGTTTATTTCCTAACTCTAGGTACTGGCTTGTAATGATGTTACTAGACGGTAGTAAGCTAGAATGTATGAGGTCAGAAGTTATAAAGGAAATATTTTATTCTTTCTAGACTGTAAGCTTTAAAAAATTATTTCTAGAAATAGAAAAGATATTAATGCACATAATTTATCAATTTAACAGAACTAGAGTCTAAATTAACAAAATTTCTTACCTGCTTCTCTGCATTCTTCGCCTTTTGAATGAAAACGTTATTTGGGCACCTTTAGTTGTCTAGAAGGCCTATTTTTATTATTTTTATAGTGGTATTGAGGTATAAATGATGTAAATAAATTGCAACTATTTATAATGTACAGTTTGATGAGTTTGACTTATATGTAGACCTGTGAAGCCACCATCACGAGCAAGATATTAAACACAATCATCATCTCCTAAGATTTTCTCATAATGTCTTGTAAATATATCTTCCCTAACCACTCCTCCCCATCCTATTATGAGGCAATCACTGATCTGCTTTCTGTACTATAGGGTTGTGTTCATTTCTTAGAATTGTACGTAGATGAAATCATATAGCATATACTCTTTTATTTTTTGTCTAGCTTCCTTTAGTCAGCATAGTTATTTTGAGATTCTTCCATTGTTTTGGTGCATATCAATTATCCTTTTTATTTCTGAGTAGTATTCAACTGTGTAGACACACCACATCTTATCTATTTATGTATTGGTTTTCTACTGCTGCCATAACAAATTACCACAATCATTATGGCTTTAAAAGAATAGCCATTATTAGCTTAGAGTTTTGGAGGTCAGGTGTCTGGGCAGTCTTAGCTGGGTTCACTGCTTAAGATTTTACAGAGCTAAAAACAAAATGGTGGCTGGGCTGAGCTCTTATCTGGAGGCTCTATGGAAGAATCTATTTTCAAGGTCATTTAGGTCGATAGCAGAATTCAGTTTTGTTTCTTTGCTGGGTGTTAGCTAAGAGTCAACTCTCAACTTCTAGAAGCTGCTCTCCAGTCCTTGGCCCTAGCTCTCTTCATCTTCAAAGTCAGAATAGCACACTGAGTCATATTTACCCTTCAGCTCTCACTGACTTCCTCTTGTACTGCCATCTAGAGAAACTTCTCTGCTTTTAATATGACAAATAGTGACAATTTTACTTTTTCCTTTTTAATTTGAATACCTTTCACTTCTATTTCTTGTCTGATTGCTGTGGCTAAGACTTCCAACACTATATTGAGTAAGAGTGGTAAGAGTGGGCATCCTTGGCTTGTTCCTCATCTTAGAGAAAAAGCTTTCAGCTCTTCACCATTGAGTGTGATATTAGCTGTGGGTTTGCCATATCTGACCTTTATTATGTTGAGATATGTTCCTTCTATACCCACTTGGTTGAGAGTTTTTATCATAAATTGTTGTTAAATTTTGTCAAATGCTTTTCCTGCATCTATTGAGATAATCATGTATTTATCCTTCATTTTGTTTATGTGGTGTATCACATTGGTTGATTTGCATATATTGAACCATCCTTGTATCCCTGAAATAAATCCCACTTGGTCAGGGTGTATGATATTTTAATATATTGTTAAATTTGGTTTGTTAATATTTTGTTGAGGATTTTTGCATCCTTGTTCATCAGGGATATTACCTGTAATTTTTTTGGTGTGTGTCTGCCTGGTTTTGGCATCAAGGTAATGCTGATCTCATAGAGTGAGTTTAGAAGCTTTCCCTCTTTAAATTTTTGGAATAGTTTGAGAAGGATAGGTATTTATTCTTTTTTGAATACCTGTGAAGCTGTTTAGTCCTGGACTTTTGTTTGTTGAGAATTTTCGATTACTGATTCAATTTCAATCTCTATCTTTTGATCTGAAGTGAGTCTCTTATAGGCAGCATATGCATGGGTCTTGGTCTTCTTTTTCCAATCAGCCTCCATATGTCTTTTCATTGGAACATTTAGTCCATTTACTTTTAAAGTAATTATGAATAGGTAGGTACTTATTGCCATTTTATTAATTGTTTTCTGGTTATTCTTCTTGTTTTTCTCTGTTCCTTTCTTCTTCTCTTACTCTCTTGTACATTGATTTTTTTTTAAGTGATTTGTTTTGGATTTCTTTTTATTTTTTGTGTATTTACTATAGGTTTTTGGTTTGTGGTTACCATAAGATTCATATATAGCAAGCTATGTTATACAGTCTATAGCAGTCTATTTTAAGTTGATGGTCACTTAAGTTTGAATGCATCCTAAAAGCACTACATTTTTTTACTCACCTTCCCCCACCACCCCCGCCCCAGTTTTATGTTTTTTGGCATCATATTTTCATCTTTTTTTTTTGGTGTGTGTATTTCTTAATTTATTATGGTAGTTACACATGCCCTTACCACTTTTGTCTTTTAACTTTCATATTAGCTTTGTAATTGGTTGATCCACTACATTTACTAAATGTTTGCCTTTATCAGTGAGATTTTATCTTTTCCATATTTCTTATTTTTAGTTTTGGCCTTTTCTTTTTTACTTAAAGAAATGCCTTTAGCATTTCTTAAAATATGGTTTTGTGATGATGAATGCCTGTCTGGGAATTTCTTCTTCAATTCTGAATGATAACCTTGCTGGGTAGTTTTCTTTTTCTTTTATCACTTTGAATATATCATGCCATTTCCCCTGTCCTGCAAAATTTCTGTTGAAAAATCAGCCCATGATCTTATGGGGGACCCCTGTACATAACTAGTTGTTTTATCATGCTGCTTTTAAGATTTTCTCTTTAACTTTTGGTATTTTAATTATGATATCTTGGTGTGGACCTCTTTTCATTCATTTTATTTGTGACTCTCTGTGCTTCTGGACTTGCATATCTGTTTCTTTCTCCAGGTTGGGAAAGTTTTCAGTCATTATTTCTTCAGATAGGTTTTCTGTCCCTTTTTCTCTCTCTTCTTCTGGGGCCCTTGTGATTTGAATGTTGCTATGCTTGATGTTTCAGTAGCCTCTTAAACTATTTTTTTTTTGATTCTTTTTTTCTTTTTTGCTGTTTCAATTGGATGATTTCCAATACCTTGTCTTTTAGCTCACTGACTTGTTCTTTGGCATTATCTAATCTGCTGTTGATTCTCTAGTATATTTTTAATTTTAGGTATTGTATTCTTCGATTCTGATTGGTTCTCTTTTTATATTTTCTGTCTTTTTGTTGAAGTTCTCACTGAGTTTATCTATTCTTCTGAGTTTGTTGAGCATCCTTATAACAATTGTTTTGAATTCTTTATCTGGTAGATTGCTTGTTTCTGTTTCATTTATATATTTTTCTGGGGTTTTGCATTGTTCTCTCATTTGGAACACATTTCTCTGTCTCCTCATTTTGGCTGTATCTCTGTGTTTATTTCTCTGAATTAGGCAGAAAAGTAACCTCCCCCAGTCTTGAAGGAGTAACATTGTGTAGGAGCTTCAACTCTGTAGACTGAATGTCCTGGGTGTCTTTGGCAGGCCAGCTGGAGCTGGAGCTGGAGCTGGCATGGGCCACAGAGAGATCCTGGGGCAAACTGCATAGGGCCTCTGTGGAGGGCTTTCTGGGGCTATAATTGGAGCCTGCTTGGACTGTGGGGAGTCTTTGGATCAAGCTGCACCAAGGCCATTTTTATGGGCAGGCTGAAACTGTAGCTGTAGGAACACAGGCTGACAGAAGACCTGGGGGCAAGTTCTGAGTGCTCAACAGTTCTTTCCTCAATTTATCTCCTCTTGCATTTTACTATAAGAAGCAAGAAGAAACCAGGGAGCACCTTTAACATTTTGTTTAGAAATCTCAGCTAAAAATTTAAGTTCATCTCTTTTGAATTTTGCTTTCCACATAACTGCAGGATATAATTTTGCTATATATTCTGTCTCTATTTAACAAGGGTTTCTCTTCCTCTAGTTTCTAGTGACATGTTCCTTCTTTCTGAGCCCTGACCAGCAGCATCTTTATGTCATAACTCTAATAACTGTGTATTCAAGACTTCTATCATGCTCCTCAAAATTCTTGTAGTCTCTGCCTACTGCCCAATTTCAAAGTCACATTTTAGGTGTTTGTTATCAAAGAACCCCACTTCCAGGTACAAACATATGTATCAGGTTTCTATTGTGTAACAGATTACTACAAACCTAGATATTTAAAACAACACCATTTTTTTTTCTTTAGTCTTACAAAATAGAGACAATTAAATAATGAACTTCTATATGCCCATTATCCAACTTTAACAATTATCAACTTATGGCCTTTTTTTGAACAATTCATATCTCTGCTCACTCCCACCTACACTGTTAAAAAGAAAATTCTAGACAACATATTATTTCATCTGTGGTGTCCTCATTTTACAAATGAACAAAGTGAGGCTCAGAGAGTTTAAACAATTTGGTCAAAGTCACACAGCTAATAGGTGGCAAAACTGGCATACAAACCCCAGTTTGTTTCACTTGAAAGCTCACACTTTTACTTATTTATTTGTTTATATGTTTATCTTTAAACTACTTTATTGTGGTGTGATTGATATGTAAAAAGCTGCGTATATTTAAAGTATAAAACTTAATGAGTTTGTGGATAACTATGCACCTGTAAAACCATCACTGCCATCAAGGCCATAAAAAATCTATCACCTCCCAAAGTTTCTTCCTACCCTATTATTATTTTTTCTTTTTCTGTTTTTTCTTTTTCTTTTCTTTTTATTTTAATTATTATTTATTAATTTTTTGTGTTAAGAACATTCAACATAAGGTTTGTCTTCAGCAAATTTTAAGTGTATAATCCAGTATTGTTAGCTATAGGCACCATGCTGTGCAGTAGATCTGCAGAACTTGAATAACTGAACTTTGTGTCCTTTGACTATCGCCTCCCCATTTCCCCCTTTCCTCAGCCCCTGGTAACCACCATTCTACTTTCTGTTTCTATGAGTTTCACTATTTTAGATTTCACATATAAGTGAGATCATACTGTATTTCTCTTTCTGTGCTAGTTTATTTTACTTAACATAATGTCATTTTGGCTATTCTAGGTACTTTGAAATTCTATATACATTTTAGAACAAGGTTGCCCAATTACATAAATATACCTACTGAGTATTGATTGAGATAAATTGAATCCATTCATATGGGGATACTTGCCAGTGTATCTTTGTGTTGGCAGCCACTGGGCAGGCCCCTCCCCCACCTTCTGCAGTACCCTGCATTCTTGGGCACTGTTGGGTATGCTAAAATTATGCCTTCATGTAGCTTCTCTCACTCACTCCTTCATATCCCACATCCTTAGACACCAGTAGGCTTGCTGTCAAGATGCTTTACATGCCCCTTCCCTACTCTGTACCTATGCCTGCCATTAATTCTCCTACCCTAGGAAAGGAAGTTGGAAAAAGGAAAATGGGAAAAGATGAGAAGATGGAAAATGGAATGGATCTTGGAAGGGATGGGAACAAGACTGAGATTTCTGAAGCCAAGTAAAGAAAATGCTTAAACAAGGAGTAAGTAACCAAACAACAGCATCAATGCTGTGTATGTTTGGAATAGGTGAATATACATCAGATTTGGCAAGGGAGTGGTTACTTTAGTGGAGTGGTGGGATAAAAGTTTAGCTGGAGTGAATTAAAGAGAGAACAGAGGAGGAATATAAAGACTGTAAATATAAATCACCCATAGAAGAAATTCTGTTACAAAGAAAGCAGAAAAATGGGACAGTAACTGGAAGCAGTATTTTAAATGTCTTGCTATTTCATTACAAATAAAACTTTGTAGTTCTTGAAGAGCTAATGGGAATAAATATAGATTTTGGTGATCTGGGGATAGTATAATCTAGTTGAGTAGAGTGCTGTTCTTTGAAGAATCAGGATTTACCCTTTCACAGAGAATATTGTGTATTGAGAGAACTGTGTTAAGTGTTAGAACTGGATTGAAGTTGTCACAACTTGTTATTGATCCTGGTAAAGTATATTGACATTTCTGAACCTCACCTGCTCACCTCATTTGGTGGTTTTGAATATCAAAATGAGAATATGTATGTGTGAATACACTGTTTAAAATAAAAAATAATTTGTTTTTGTTCTAGCCTTAGTGCCTAGAACAGTGATGGCACATAGTAAGTGTTTAATAAATATTTGTTGGACAAATAAATAAATGAATAATGTTTCTTATACATTATTTGTACATTAAAACGAATGAGACACTATTGTGTATTAATTAATGGAATTAATCTAAATTTCTTAATTTCGAGTCAAATATTCTTGCCATTACTAAAACACTGTATTGATAAATTTACATTGCTAAAAAGGGCAAGGTAATATTGTTTACTGTCTTCATAAGAGTGAACTGGGCAATGTGTTTTACTAAATAATCTGAATATTTTCTCAGTGCATTCGCTATTTCCCAAGTATGGAAAAATTGATGACTTTATTGATTTATAATTCCATATGTCATTTATTTTCCTTATATTTCTTGAGATAGACTGAATTTGGGGTTATTATATGGACTTATTAGTTGAGAAAATTAGAATCTTGGGAAGTTAAATCATTGACCATTGCTTATAGTGCTAATAAGTAATGAAATCTGAACTCCAGGGTTTCAATGCCTAGATTACTTTACTTTCAGCTACATTGTGAAGCTTCTTTTGAAAGGAAGGGGTACCTAATGATAAAAGTGAAAGGAGATATACTTTGTTTAAACATTTTAGGGATGAATTTGCTTTGAAACATAACTAAACTGTGATTATATTAGCCTAAAACAGAAGTAACCTATTTCAGCATAGAATATAAATGCCATTTTGTTCTAAGTTCTGTTTAACTGTTTTCCAATGATGAGAACATTTTGTGTTTTTAAAGAAAACGAGTTTGAAAATGAGGTCCACGTCCCACATAATCATTTCTAAGTCTCACAACAACCTTGAAAAGTAGCTATTATATTTGCTGCTTTACAGATGATAAGAGAATCAAGGATGTTAAGTCCTTACCCAAGGTCACACAGCTAGTAAGTGAAGAACTAGAATTCAAAGCCAAGCAGGCAAAAGTCTAAACTCTTTAATATCCACTAACCAGATCCATCTGTACTGGTCATTGTGCCAGTTGCTGTAAGTCATGCCAGAATATGCTTCTTTTAGCATAAAGTTTAGCACTTTCTGGTTACAAATATGAGAATGAATCAGCATGTATCTGTTTTTTTCTGGTCTTTATGGTGAGGTGATATGTGCTGTTGTTGCTCTAACTAGTCATCTATGAAATGCCAACCTCCAGATATCATTACTTTAATTTAGAATCTTGAGAAATATGGTGTATTTCTTGAGACCAGCTGAGAGCTGGGAAGTATCATCTGTCCTGATAAAGCAGACAAGTGGATAAAATAATCCAGTTAGTTTTCTTTCAAGCCGCAGTAAGAGACATTATTAAAGGATCAGTAAAATGGCAACTCTGAATAGTCAGGACATTTATGGAATATAACTCTTACTGCATTACATGAAATTCCACCGTGTAGCTTTAATTACAAAGGATTACTTATAGATGTGATATCTGTAAGTAATTTTCCAACATTTATTCATTTTTGTATTTACTGTATTTTAGCTATTGCATTTTGTAGTTGCTTATTATTCCTTTTCATTTGCAATATAATCTAAATAGCCTTTTATTTTTTTGAATGCCTTAGATTGATAGAAACATTAAAGACAATGTATTCTAAATTGAGGAAAAAGTTTTTAGCTGAAAAATTGGAGCTGACATATGAGCATAGAGACCTTCAGTGCTGGGAATGAGAATCCCTGATTCACCTTGAGTGGATTAGCTTTTCTTTTGCATTATCTGCAGTGACTTGTAAACAAATATTTTATATTATTTTATGTTGTTTAAAGTGTTTGTATTATTTATATTGCTGTGAAAATTGGAATTAATTGGCTAAAACATTGATGATAGATGCATGAAGATTCTGGTGTTTTAGTCTTTTCTTGGTTGAGATTAGGTAACAATGAAGATGATATATACATATATATATTTGAAGGTGTTTTTAAAAAAATTTAATTAATTAATTATTTTTATGGTGGCATTGGTTAATGAAATCCAATAAATTTCAGCTTTATATTTTAACAGTAAGGCATATATATATTTACATTGTGTGTTCGCCTCCCATAGTTAGATTTCTTTCTGAAACCACGTATCTGACCTCCTTTACCCTGTCTATTTCCTCCCTCCCCCTCTCTCCCCTACCCTCTGATGAAGGCGTTTTTTTTTTTAATCATCTGATAAGCAGTTTTGACCTACTTTGGGAGGTCTTTAGGCTACTCCAGGTTAAGAATAATGACAATGACATGATCAACAATATCAGCTATCATGTGTTAAGCTCTCATTAAGAGCTTTCATTTAAGAATTAACTTGATCCTTACAAAATTTGTGAGATAATATTGTTATTCTGTTTTACAGAGGTAATAATAAATGAAACGACTTGCCAAGGCTGCAGATGAGGTTTGGGCTCAAGTTTAATTATAAATTTAAATCACCTTTGAAATTCATTGTGACTTGTTTTATCACCCAGGATATGAGTTATTTTGGCAAATACGCCATATGTGTTTAAAAAAAATATGTTTTCATCTGTTGTTGGTTGGAGTGTTCTATAAAAGTCAAATAGTTCAAATCAGTTTATGGTGTTATATACGTCTTTTATATCCTTACTGATTTCCTGTCTACTTGTTCTATCAATTACTGACATTTCAGTATACTTTTTGATTTGTCTATTTCTTCTTTCATTTTTGTCAGTTTCTGCTTCATGAATTTTGAAACTCTAATATTGGATGTATAAACATTTCATTTATCATTATTAAACATACTTGCTAATATTGCTTGTCTTTATGTTTACTCTATCTGATGGATATTTATTAGCCATTCCAAATTTCTTATTATTGTTTTCATGAATATCCTTTCAATCATTTATTTTTAACTTACATATATCTTTATATTTAAAGTGGATTTCTTATAGTTTCAGGTGCACAACATAGTGATTAGACATTTATATAACTTATGAAATGATCACCCCCATAAATCTAATACCCACCTGACACCATACAGTTATTAAAATTTTATTGACTATATTCCCTATGCTATACTTTATATCCTCATGATTATTTTGTAATTACCAATTTGTACCTCTTAATCCCTTCCCCCACTTCACCCATCTTCCCAACCCCACTTCCCTCTGGCAACCATCAAAATGTTCTCTGTATCTATGAGTTTGTTTCTATTTGTTTGTTCATTAATTTTGTTCTTTAGATTTCAGATACATGTGAAATCATGTGGTATTTGTCTTTGTCTGACTTGTTTTATTCAGTATAATACCCTCTAGGTCCATCCATGTTATTGCAGATGGCAAGATTTCATTATTTTTTATGGCTGAATAATGTTTCATTGTATGTGTATACTACTTCTTTATCCATTCATCTATTGATGGAACTTAGGCTGCTTCCATAGCTTGGCTATTGTAAATAATGCTGTAATGAACACATAGATGCATATGTCTTTTGGAATTAGTGTTTTGGGTTTCTTCAGAAGTGGAATTACTGTGTCCTTCATTCTCTCTCGTTAAAGCCTTTGAAGTCTATTTTGTCTAGTATAAGTATTGTTACCCCAGTTTTTTTTTTAATGAAAAATCATTTTCCACTTAAAAAATGTTTAGTCTGTGTGTGTCTTTCGATCTGAACTGAGTCTTTGTAGGCGGCATATGTGTCTTGTTTTCTTATCCACTCAATCACCTTATGTCTTTTGATTGGAGCATTTAATCCATTTACATTAATCATTGATAGATAGTAGTTATTACCATTTTATTATTCATTTTTTTTTCTTCTTCTTAAAGAAGTCCCTTTAACATTTCCTGTAGTACTGGTTTGGTGGTGATGACCTCCTTTAGCTTTTTCTTGTCTGGGGAGCTCTTTATCTGTCCTTTGATTCCAAGTGATAGCTTTGCTGTTAGAGTCATCTTTGTCGTAGGTCTTTACTTTTTATCGCTGAATAGTTCGTGCCAATCCCTTCTGGCCTGCAAAGATTCTGTTGAGAAATCAGCTGACCCTTGTAGGTAATTAACTGCTTTTCTCTTGCTGCTTTTAAGATTCTCTCTTTGTCTTTAACCTTTAGCATTTGAATTATGATGTGTCTTGGTGTGGGCCTCTTTGGGTTTACTTGTTTGGGACTCTCTGAGGTTCCTGAGCTTCTATGTCTATCTCCTTCACCAGGTTAGAGACGTTTTCAGTCATTATTTTTTCAAATAGATTTTCAACTCTTGGTGTTCTCTCCTCTCTCTGGTACCCCTATAATGCAGATGTTGGCATGCTTGATTTTATTCCAGAGGATTTTCTGCTGTAATGTTTAGAAACCCTATGAAACTTCTAATTCTACAATTTAGGAGTCTTAACAGTTCTGGAGACTCTAGCATACTATATCCTCTATTTTGCTGCAGAGAGTGCTTGTCAACTATAGCTGTTGCAAGCAACAGAAACCAACGTTGGTGATTTAAGCAGAAAAGAAATTTATTGTAAAGATATTCAATAATGGGAAGGCTTGAGAACCAAGCTCAGAAAATTGGCAAGAACCAAGGGAAGTTGGGCAGCTACAGCTGGAATCACAGCCCAAGTCTGGCACTGAGTTATTTTGTTTAGAGACTGCCACTGGGTCACAACTTCCATCACTGCTGCCACTGGGCTCTCAGCCATCCATGTTCTCTAGTTTAATAATAAAATATATGTGGAAGTTAATATTTTAGAGTTGAAAAGTACTGAATTTTATGTTTACAATTATATCAGCTGCTGTTTTTCAAGTTGTCATACTTCTCTATTCCCTGCCATGCTCCCTTGCCCAATTGTCAAATTAGAACAGACAAGAGAATACATTCACATGACTGAAAATGGTGACTTTAGTGAGTATTGTGAGTCCTTTCCTGTCTTGTTGTTGCTCAGGTGTTATTGTATGTTGGAACACTTAATGTTTACAATATGCCTCATGTCCTACCTGTCATTTAAAGAGCTACTTGTGCCTTGAAGAATTTTACAAGTCAGCTGCACCTTTATGTGACTGCCTCAGGGTGGAGCATGGGACATGGACTTGGCTGAATCTAGGAGGCATGTGAATGCTCCCTTTACATGGGCTGAGGAAGAAGAGTCTTCTTCTTTGGCACCTTCTTTCCTCCCAAGGCCAAACCCTGTCCCCCACCTATGATTTGAACACTGAAGAGCTAAAAAGAAAGAAATCTTCACTAGAGCACCTGGCTTTCGTCCAAAGTCCTTATCCTTTAGAATCCTGGCCAAGTAAGTGACTGTACTCTTCTTCAATGTTAGGAATCACAGATCTGGGAAGGAGTGAGGTCAGCATCCTTTTTGTTCTTACTACCACTTTAAAACCTTTTTTCCTCCTCTCATGTTGGACCTCCTTTGGGGATCTTGCCATATGACTGGAATACCCTCTCTATACCATTCTAGTTGGGGTAATTTACTAACTTGCCCCTCCTACACATTTATTAAAAATGTCATATGGTTTATCATCCTGCTCACTGCTCCTAGTTCCACCTTTGTCCTAAGTAGCGACTTTAATATATTTATGCACGAATCATCTAATAACATGACTTTATGATTAAAACTGATCTTACATCTGAGTTCACAGTATGAATCGAACTCTATGTTTATCCTATAGATAATTCTAGTTTAACATATGAAACTGAATTTGTGATCTATTTCTTCCAGATTTGCCTCTCTTCCTGAATGCTATTAGTTAATAGCATCGCTTTCCTCAAAGTTTCCCAAGCCAGAAACCAGTGAGTCATCCTGAATCCTCTTCCATTCTGAGCACTTCATATACAATCTAGTTATTGTAGATACCACCACCTTAAACTCTCTTGAGTCCACTTGATGTTTCTAATTGTCTTATCATTGCCTTGGTATAAGTTTGATTTCTTTTCATGTGGATAGCTGCAATATCCTTCTAATTGGTTTCTATTTAAAAAATGCATTCTCTTCAATCTATCCCCACATGCCAAAATAATCTTACTAAAACAGTTTTGATCATCTCATTCCTCTGCTGAAATCCTTTTGTGTCCCTCTTAGTTCTCAGAATAAAAGTTAAATTAATCCTTTTAAGATAAAAGTCTGTTCTTGACATGACCTTTGACTATTTTAGTAATTCAACTGCTGTTGTCTTCTGTAAGGTATATTTTGCTTCAGACAAATGTAGATTTCTTCAGATTGGTCTTCTATTCTCTCTACTTCTTTCTCATGTCCAGTCCTATTAATGTTTTAAAACTCAATTTGATTGTCAAGTGATATATTTGTAAATAGATACTATCTTGAAAATTGTAGAATGGGCTTGTGATCCAATTTAGGGCAATCACAGTCATTGTCTAGGACTTTTCTTCTGGAGAAGTAGGAAAGACTATCTTTTGACTTGCAGGTCAGGATGCTGCAAAGATGTGATCCTGGAGTTCCTATCACTTGGAGAATACTCCTTTACAGAAAGAATGAGACCAGTATCTAGAGGGCAGCATAGCTAAGAATGAGAAGAAGGGAGAATGAAAGAGTGAGAAAGCAAGTTGTGGTGACATTGTTTGAGCCCTGGATCTAGTGTGATTAGTAATCAATTACAGTTCTTTCTAGTTATTAGTTAATAAATCCAGTCCCCCCCTTTTTTTTCATTTAAATTAGATTGATTTAGTTTTTTTTTTTTCCACTTCAAACCAGAAGATTCCATGGAGATACGGTATAATTAAAGAGTTAACGTTATTTATAAACTTAGTCTTTACTATTTTGGCTCTAGCTACAGATAGTATAATTTTGAAAGATGGCTTTCATGGGAAACCTACTAGTTTGTTTGTGTGTATTTTTGTTTACGTCTGCATAAAGCAAGCTGTACGTAAAGGGTAGTTTAAACTTTGCCTGAATTAGCACTGGAAGTATACAGAGGGAAATTGTAATGATTTTTTTTAGAAAGCTTATTTGTAATCTTGTATAATTTACCTAATGGTTTTAAACTCTGGTTGTACATTACTGTCATCTGAGGAACTTTTAAAACTACCAATGCCTGGGATCCTCCCAGACAAAATACATTAGAGTCTCTGGAGCTGGGACCCAAGCACTGATATTCTTTTTTAATATTTTATTTATTTATTTAAAAATTTTATTTTATTAGTTTCAGGTATACAATACATTGGTTAGACATTTATGTAGTTTATAAAACAATTCCCCTTCTAATTGCTTTTTCCTCTGACCCTCCACCTAGCCATTACATTAATGCTAACTACATTCCCTATGCTATGCTCCCCATTCTTAAAAGCTTCTCAGGTTTCAGCTTTCAGCAAGGGTCGAGAAACTTTGATCTAACCTCCTATTTTTCTCTGTTCCTTGAGGAATTCAGGTTACCTATACATGGCTTTTTTTTTTTTTTTAAATCTCTTTTCCTCATTGTAATTTTCCCTGTAAGGAGCATAACATTAAAAATCAAGTTGCTGGCTTTCTAGGTTGGGATTTCTGCAAAACTGGTCAGAGACACATGATAAGACACTGCTCACCTTTAATTTTGAATTTAATAATGTGGCTGTAAAAGCTTATCTCTATAATTAAGTTATTCTAAGTTGTCTTGCTTAGATTTATATTTTCTCAGACTTATCTTGATAAGAGCTTTTAAGGAAATGACTCTAGAAGAAGATAATTTTCAATAGTAAAATTGATCCAAAAGAAAACCATTAGAATGATATAGGAAATAAACACAACTTATATCATTAGGAATTAATATATAGAACAAAAAGATTCTTTATATTCACTCTGGTCTATTTTTCTTTCAGTGCTGCTTTATTAAATTCATATTAAAGTTTTACAATTTATGAATGACTGCACATAAATTTGAATTTTAAAAATTTATCTTAAGAGTTCACCAACATTCAGGTTTTGATGATGTATCTGATTAAAGGCAGAGATTTTCTTAATGCTCAGTTTATGACATCTGCCAGTGCCTTTAGGTATCACACACACTTATTTGTTTTACTTTAATTGTAATAACAGTTCAATAATCCACAGGGAATAATAGATGGCAAGAAAACAATGTTAGAGAAATGTAAGAATTAACTAATTTGCATAATTAATCATGTAAAAATTTAACAGAATGACTTATTGGTGCCTGGCATTGCCCGAAGGGCTGAGAAGGTACAATTCTGATCATCTGGAACTTGCAATATAATTGGAGAGATAAGATAAGACAGAAAAATTAAAAAACTTGTAAGGAGTATGTGATTTAATACCAGTCTGAATAGTAACTACAATAAGTCCTACATCTCAGAAGAGGGAGATATGTACAAAATAAGCTTCCTAAAAGATGTGAAATGAGAAGGACTTTTTGATATTATTTTGTATATTTCAATACTCTGTGGTGGGTTTTTAATTTCTTATTTTTTACCAGATCCAAATCAGAAGGAAGTTTTTTTTGTTCACTATCTATCTTTTATAGAGCATTGTTTAGAAAATTCTATATTGGGTGTGTGTGAGGGAGTGAGCTGATAGATTTTCAAAAAATTTTCCAAAATTTAAAATGTATTGGTTATAATTTTAAATATTTAGATTGGATTTTGTTTATTCTGAGTTCAGTAGAGATATCTTGGCTCATTGTATGGAGAAATGGTAGTGAGTGAGTCGCTGGGGAATATCGAATTCTTTTACCCTGTGTGCTCTCATGAGCTTATTGACAGGTAAACAGATATTTTGGCCTTCTCTAGGAATTTACAGTTACTCTTTCTAATTTGTCTTACCTCTGCCTGGGTATGGTAACAACCTGAGGTGTCCAAATCATTTGCGAGGTGTATTCCAAGTAATGAATAATTAACTTTTCCTACACATTAGAGTGCTTATCTCGCAAAGGTGGTACAGTTACATATTACAGTTCTAAAACTGAAGAGAGAAGGATAATATGGTAACAAATTGCACATGTAGAACATCCCAGGTTCTTTGTACTTGTGGAGGATGTGTCTTAAATGGAATCATCATTTGCCATATGTTTCTTGGTGGAAAAAAGGATACAAAACAGTTGCTTTAGAATAAGGACAGAACTATTTCTCTCTGGTCTCATCTTTCCTTATTGGGAAAGAAAGGTTTTTAATTTTTTCGTCTGGGTCTCAAGACCACTTTTTGATGGCTGGTCAAAACTGCTTTCCTTTCAGCCACTACAACGCCAATTCAATTAGACCCTTTCTCCTCAGGGCACCTAACCCTTATAAAAAATCACCTAAGATGCCTTTAATGTTTAACACCATTACCCAATTCTAATAACTTTTTACTTTTGTTTTTCTCCTAAAGTTCTCTAGCTTTCTTTACAAGTTTGCTTCTCTATTTTCAATCTCCATGGCTTTTTATTTTGGCTTCTCATCTCAGAATCAACTTCTGGTCCATCGCCTCAAATAAATATTAGTGTGTCTGCCAACTAATTACATTTCAATCCCTCTAGCCTCAGGTAGCTTGGGATTTCTTGAATCTCTTTTGATTTGGGGAAAGGATTTTTAAAAAAAATGTTTCCACTGCAATTATTTAATGATTCAACATTCGTGGAAACTTAAACTTCAGAGGAGCAAATAGCCTTAACATAAGTCTAATTAAGCTTCATGTTACCCAAGTGAAGCAGGGAGAATAAGTAAGCAGGGAGGCTGCAATCATTTTCTCTGAAGCCTGATTAAAAACAAAGTTTTAAAATGTTAAACTGGTGCTAATCTGTATGACTGCTTGGGGTTTCATTTGAGAAAGAATTGTGGCTGCTAATATTATCACTAAAATATGTGGATCTTTTTCCATAATCAGCGCCCTATGGGATGGTGCATAGAGTTAATGTGGCTTTGGTGCTTAAGTGTTTTCCAGTACATTGATTAGTATACTGTCCTCTCAAGTGGAACCTGATCAGGTGTGACTTGCCAGAGGACTATTTTCTATAAATTTCAGCTGAACAAATATCTGCAGAAGTCTTAAAGACTAAAGAAGAGTTGATAAATATACCACAATTAAATCTGCCTTGTGAATCGAAGAATGAGGCAAAGGATAATGAACATATTGAAATGATGCCACATGATTTATGCATAAAACATTTGTAATTAAAACAGATCCTGAAGGTAAGTTTGTATAGACTAATATAATGATTTCAAAAAAGCAGAAATGTGTTATTAAATGTCTACAGGGCCTATTTTCCAAGTGGAGAATGAGAGAATTTGGCTTGTTTTGCTTCCTCAACAGTTGTTTATCAAAAGCTACAGAGTGTACCAGCAAATTTCACTTGTTAGGAAATTTGTTTATAATGACCAAATATATGTATATTATACAAATCAGTTCACCCTCAACATATAATTTTCTAATCAGTGTTTTAGAAATAATTTTAATTTTAACTGCTCAGCTAAACATTAACATTTATCAAAATTCGTCTGTCTTACAAGGGAAACTTTGAGACCTTTAACAATTCAACAGTTATTGTCCATGAAGGTTGCATAGCTATTGTAGCCAGGGCCATTTTAGGATTTAATAATAATAATTTACATTTGTAAAGTATATCAACCCCATAGCAGTTTATAAAATATCATTACAATCTTTTTTTATCATTCAATCCTTAAAATAATCCTGTGAGATAGGAATAAATATTGTTACTATTTTACAAATGAGGCAAACAGAAGCAAATAACATGTTATATAGACTTCAAAAATGAGTTATGAGTAAGGGTGTTATCAATAATCTATTAGATGAGTTATTCAAGTTGGTTAAAATTAAGCTTTCATAAGGCTCTAATGTAGTATATTTGTGGCTAAAGAGTCTGGCTACTATGTAGTTCTTGGCAAGTTCACAAAACCCCTATTGCACTTGTTCCCATGTGGATAGTTGCAATTCCCATAATAGCTAGGAGAAATCCTTAGATTTCATCCCTGTTTCCGTGAATATAGTATTGTTTTTAGTTGGTGTTATTTTTGCTCTATAATTAAATTGTTGCCAGAATATTGCGAGTTGTTTGGTTAACCTTGCAGTGTTGAGTGTTGCAAATTTGAAACAACTGTTATGCAGCACTCTACACTATAAGGTTAGTCAAATGACTCACAATATTTTAATAATAATTTGTGATTACAGAGCAAAAATAGCACCAACTAAAAACAATACCACACTCCTTACCATAAATACATATAATATCTATTATATGCATATAACATACATATTATAACCACTATATATATATATATATATATATCATCGTGTATGCCAACCACTAAGTTGTATATGCACCACTAAGTTATGTATGCACAGATATAGACTAGCATATTTCCATTTTGAATGAAGCAGATGTACACTGTAGTGAGAATGGGTGAAATGGATGGTCCTTAGGGTCTTTAGCATTCCTTAAGTTGGCTGCGTTAAAAAGTGAGAACCACTTGATTTTAGGAGTCCTGAGTTGGAGAATGACAGATATGAACTTGCTTGGCACGTAGTTACAAGGGCTTTACATACATATCTCTAGTTTCCATAAAGACCATGTTGTTGTCCTGTGTTTGTAAGAAGAGAGCGGGACTATTTGAATAGAATCTGGGCTTTTGCTATATGATTATAAAGAAATGAATATGTTAGCTAGAGCTATCATTAAGCTTTATATGTGAAATGCATAAAAGTGTCATTCAATCTTTTTCCATGAAGCTATGATTTCTTACATATGCCTAAAACTCTGCAATTAGAGGGGACTTTGGAGGTTTGCCACTCTAAATTCCTACTTTTTGAAGGGAAAAGTGAGCCACTGAAAAGGAAATGATTTGGAGGCTGACATAGAACCAGTCATCAGAAGTCCTGATGCTAAGCCTAGGGTGTCTCTTTTTTTAATCTAAATTTTATTTATTTATTTTTATATAGGAAATACACCAATGTGATTAAAAAATCCAACAATTATGAAAGGGCTTATAATGAAAATCTCTCTTCCATTCAATTCCTCAGCCATCCAGTTCACCTCTGTGGGAGCAAACAATGCTATCAGTTCTATAAATATACTCCCAGAAGTATTTTGTGCATATGTGAATAAATATATATGTATATATTCTCTTCTTCTCTTTTCATGCAAGTGGTAGCATTCTCTTCACATGATTTTGCACTTTGTGTGGTTTTTTAACTCAACATTTGAAATTATTTTATTTTATTACAAAAGGAGAATCATCATTAATTTTTATGGCCACATAATATTTCTTTGAATAGATACATAATAATTTATTTAACCAATCATCTATTGATGGATATGTAAATTATTTCTGGTCTTTGCTATATCAAAAATGCTGCAGTAAAATATTTTGTACCTGTATCATTTTGTACATGTTTGACATATGCATAGGACAAATTCCTACAAAAGGAACTCTGTGTGTTTAAGAGTAGATTACCCGATATACATTGCAAAAGGCACTTCATAGAGTTTGAATCAATTTATATTTCTGCCAGCAATATGATATTGCCTATTTCCCCATACACTTACCAACAGAATGTGTTATTAAACTTTTTAGTCAATGTCTGTCTAATAGTTGAGAAATGATGGTTGAATATTATTTTAATTTGCACTTCTCTTATTTTAAGTGGAGTTGTACATTACTTTATATACTTCAGAGCCATTTTTTCTTTTATTTTCTGTGAAATGTTTATATATTTTGGCCATCTTCTTACTAGTTTATTGATATTTTCCTTATTTTTTTTGAAATTCTTTCTAAATTAGTGAACTTAGTACATCGTGATTTTTTACTGTTAATCCTATTATGTGTGCCCTGCACTAGACTAGGACACACTCCTTGCTTTTGAAAAAGATGTAGAAATTTAGTTTTGAATACTTATATCTATTGAGGACAAGAATTTTTTTCCCTTGGCTATATCTGATAGGGTTGAGGAATCATTAAAAGGAAATTTATATAACAGCACACTATAATAAGAGCTTATTTCTGGTGGGTTTAGTCTTCAGAACTGCCATGGGTCCATTTCAAGGGAAGCCCTCTATTGTGGTTTAATGAATGGAAACATATGCGTGCTGAAAAATTTGCAACCATCTGGAAAAATAAACTTTTTTTTCCTAGGAAACTGCTAGTTTCTTAAAGACCTGCATTTGCATTTAATTTTGAGAGTTCATATTGTTTAATTAAAAATTGGTTCAGGCTTTGTTCTCTGTCCATCTGAAAAGTGAGCTTTTTATTTTTATTTTATTTTATTTTTTAACACTAGGCACTCATCATTTGTTAAGAATGTAAACATTACTCTCCCCGCTTGACAAGATGAGGAAACCAAAACTGAGGCTTGAAGAAGTTAAATAAAATAAAAACATATCAATCTATAGTGTAGATCTGAGTGTTTTAGGTTTTAGTCAAAAATAGTTTTTTCTATTTGAAAATAAGCTAGGTAATCCTTATGTTCAGCTTTTTAACCAACTCTTCAAACCTTCTGTGGTTATGGATTTTGTGGTAAACTGATAGAATCAGAGCAACAAGATTTTCTGGTGACACCTTAGAAATTGAAAATAATAAAAGTATATACAAGGAGAAAAATAAACTTGGTATTATAGTAATATCTGAAATATACTGCATTGAGACAAATGATCAATTATCATCATTGGCCAAGAGGTGTTGATGAAAAAAATTATTCAAACTATTATCCACATATGCCATAATATGTGAATGAGGAAGAGGGAGAAAAAGCTCAGGGGTAAATAAAGTTGGAATTAAATAAATGATTGTAAAATTTGATGAATTATGTTACTGAAATGGTACATCTAACTATATAGTTAATAAGGTGTATTAATTATATTTAATATTTTATTTAAGAAAAAGCACAGAACTTCTTTTAGTAACATCAGTTAACAGTCATGATTAGGTTATCAAAGAGGAAAGGAAAGAGTTTCTCTTGGTGACATCTGGTTGAAGATCACTGAGGGATTGCATCAATGACATCAATGCATCCACACATTTTTGGCATCAGTGGCATCAATGCATTAATGATATCAATCTATCAATGAGTAAGTACATCAATGGTACATCTATCTCTTCAGTGGAACAGCCACAACAGAAAGGAAAGTTTTAAGTTAATTTATACAAGTGAATTTTATTCATATTAAGGAATACAAAGCGTTTAAAATTGTGTATACTATGAACCCTTGAAATAGATGTCCCTCAAAGAATATACTTTGCTCTCTTGCTTGTAAGCCTTTGAACATAGTTTCTCTGCTTTAAATTTTCACTGTCTCTGTACTCCTCCTTGGCCAACCCCTACTCTTCATTTTATGAGTCTCAGATTAATTGTCCCTTCCTCTTGGAAGCTTTCCTGACTCCTCAAGTATGGGTTCAATGATCCTCTTAGGCACTGCTAAAGCAGATTGGACTTCCCCCATCATGCTGTGTACCTTCTTCCCCAACTCATTGTTCTATATTCTAAGTGGTTGTTACTTGTCTGTTTTCATTACTAGATTGTAAATTCCTGAAGGCTGGAATACATTTCTCTTTTATGTATTATTTTACTACATAGTAGTCTTTAAGAAATATTTATTGAATGAATAAATGTGTGAATACATTTAGATAAGTTACATTTAGGATAAATAGTATATTATGATTTTGGTGAAAAAAACAGGTTTAGGTTATAGTATAGTAATTTTTTAAAGTTTACATAAATATTTTTAAAGAAGATACTTTGTACTCTAATCTTCTGCAATGAATTATCTTATATACTAACATATCAATAAGTACACTGTGAAAAATCAAACTAATATTTTTGCTTTTTATTATATTGATTGACTAGTGTATTGACAGTACATTGTATTCAGTACTCTTCTATTATGTTGGCTACTTATAGTACTATGCTTTTATAATAAAATATTAAAGTGTTATATTGCATATTTGATGATGAAAACATAGGTTTTCATATCTATGGTATCAATAGTTGTAACTAAGTAGTATTAACTCAGTAGTATAGAAAAATCCAATACTAATACAGATACAGTATCAGTTTGGACTCTGTTGGATTATTGGGTTTTTTTTTACTGAAATTTGCCTAAGGGTGGACATCTAGTAAGTGGCAGAACCCAGATTGGAGGGTCAGCCAGTATGGTCATCCAAGGTTATTTTACTCTTTTACATAGTTTTTTTTGGTTGTTGTTGTTCTAATATGGCTCCTTAGAGATGGTATTGAATAATTATTCTAATGAATAACAGATATGAAAGAAAGGATACTATTATGGGAGAACATAGTACAATACTGTAACATATAATATAAAGCAAGTAAAATGTATACTTTTTATTGTTACCAGAATGTGGTTCTTAGCTAGCAAAGAATCCAATTGTCCTTTTGTCTTTTAAAGTGGTGTCTTGAGAGTGCTTTACTTCCTTTAAATTTGTTTATTGTATTATTGATAAAATAACGAATGTTGCTCTCCTTCCTCATTTAGATCCTGAGTCATGATCGTGTTTTCTCTTCCAGTGAGATTATTATAGGATAAAGGCCAAATGAATGTCAAGAAAAACAGAACACCAATAAATAGAATTTCTAGAATTTTATACAAAGGAGAAACTGGATGGGTTTTAAAGAAAATATGAATATATGGTGTTGAAGCAAAGAGAGATCAATGATTAGGGAGAGGGGTGAACTGAAAAGATAGAAGGGTGGAATGAGCATAAAGTTCTCTTTTTGTTTTCTTCTCCTGGACTATGGTCAGAATTCAGTCCTCACTTCTCTTTCCTGATCACTGACTCTTGCAACTCAGAAGGAGAAAGGGAGGGCTTTGATGAGCCAGGTCTTTACAAAGTGCTTTATCCAAAGTGTGCCTTGGTCTGAGCCTCAGAGACAAACTTGGTAGCAGGTGAGGAAAAGAGGGAAAGCTAATCTATGGGTTCATCATCAAGCTCTTTACCACTGTAGATAGCTAAAGCTGGATCCTACTGGACTCTCTGAGGAGCCATGTGGAATACATCTCTGAATTGTCCACCTGGGTGACAGAGGAGGGTGGCGTGTATTCACTGGCTATTGTCCTCCATTGCTCCAGGGTTGCCCTTGGGTTGAAATTCACTCAGGCTTTCAGATTGCACATGTACGAATGCCACAATGTCAGAAAAGCCCTGAGGCGGAAAAAGACAGCTGACTGGTACAGCAGAGAGGAGGAGAAGTGGGACCAGCTCCATGGGCACGCAACATGTGCAGTCACACGGGTCTGCACTTGGTCTAATTCACTCATGTTATTGTCTGAGAATTCTTAATACTTTCATAAAAAGGGGCCTTTCATTTTCATTTTACACTGGGATCTCGAAATTATATAGCTCTCTTCGGCTGTTGGATTATTTTGCATGAAGCTGGTACACTGCGTGAAGCTGCACAATGTCTAGAGTGAAAAAGTTGTTTCCAGACAATGTGAGGTCAGGCAGAGTAGGTGTCTGATGCGCTGATTTAGTGTTTATAATATCCTTATGACTTAGATGCTATCATCTCAGTGTAAAGATGAAGAAGCAGATTCAAGTAAGGTAATTAATGTGATGGTTAATGGTGGTAAATGACGGAACTAGGATTCAAACCCGGGATTGTCTGAATTGAAAGTCGTAATTCTTTCTACCATACTTATATCATTGTGCTTGAGAACGAGGAAGCAGGACTCGTGATAGTCATTGCACCAACTTTTTTTTTTCTGCCTTGTGTCTCCTGGACAGACCGTAAGACTTAGAGGTACATACAGTGTCAGCCACGAAGACTGTTCTTGCCATATTCTAACACACTGGAAACTCTACGTGGTCATTTCGGTAGATGTGGGAACTCTGACAACATATCAAAATTTTGTTTTTCATTTTTATGAGTTAAGGGAGAAGACATAGAAGTTAGCCAGAGGTGCCATAGGGAAAGAAGCATCAGGTAATTTTTTAAAATTAAAATTAAAATACTTAGTTTTCCTGGTGAGAATACATTTAACTCCTATCTAATTTCCAAGTGTAAAGAAAGTGCAATAAAGGTGGAACATGGTGTAGTCAATTCGTTGGCCAGGGTTCAGATGACTGGCTGATTCCAAATCCACATGCAGTGAGAGCTGCCTATCCCCACCTGACCTCTCTCTTTGTCACCATGACCAGCTCTCAGTTGTCTCCCCACTGGGGCAGTGTAATGGATGGAGTGTTGGTAATCATGAGATAGTTGTTCCTACTCAGTACTCACATTTAAAAACTAAAGCAGAGTTCTTTTTTCTTATCTTTAAATTTCCCTCTGAAAACCTCACACAGATCATGTGGGTGTGGCTGACTTCACTGAATGAGAATAATGACAAGAAGTTTATGCTGAATGGGACAATAGGTCTGGTTTGCCCGTGCCTAGATTATATTTGTTGACACTGCATAGTTATTAATAGCACCCCGTTTTGCTCTCAAAGTGCCCAAGTTTGGGTCATAAATTACATGCTTGCTCTAGTTATATATAACTTCAGGCAGCAGATAACTTATAAAATTTAATATTTGGCTTCCTTGTTCTCAAAAAAGCCTTATAGGCCAATGTGGCTCCAGTTTCCCAGTATATGGGTGGGACTCTCTTCTTTTCTCTTCTAGCCTTTTCCTTCTTTTTCTTATTTCTCTGTCCCTAATTCCTGGTTTTTTTTGTTTTTTGTTTTTTTTTTTATGTACAGCTTAGATCAGCTTTTTATGGCCCCTACCTACAAACTCAGGCCTTGGATGTCCTTTGCATGTCTGAGGACCCTTCTGGGGCTTGTGCTAAGCAATGAGCTGTCAACTTTGGGCCCAGCTCTCCATCCTTCTCTATCTGGCCCTTCAGGAAGAGGAGAGTGAAATAGAGATTTGTCGCCTCACCACCTCCCCATTCAGAATACAGAAAGAGACACAGCATTTGGTTTTCAAAAATCATTTTTTTCTCTGTTGTAGTAGTGACTTGTGATATTATATATTCATTTCGAGGGGAAGATATGCCAAGAATAACATACTCTCAACTAAATGTGGTAAAGGAAATACTGAGATCTTCATTTCAAATACAAAATTCAGTGAAACAACATTAAATTCTCCCATGATCTTACACATAAAAATGTGTTTAAGACTGGCTTTATTTATGTATAAAAAATAGAAAATATTAGTATGGACTTCTTGGTTCGAAGTTTCAGGAACCTAACTTGCACATACTTTAACAAAAATAGGGAATTAATTAGTTTGTGTAGCCAACTATGAAAGGGGTATGGGAGAGCTATCTGAAGGATGACTGGACCAAGATAATCAGTTTTCAAAGCACTCTCAACATCTTTTGGTTTTGATTCCTTCAACCTGTTTGCTTAATTTTCTCCTATTTCACATGAGCTTTTCCCATCTATGAGGACACATAGCCTTAGGCAATGCTGGGCTTGGAGCCTTATAGCATCCCAATTCAAGAGGAAAGAGAATCTTCTATCTTGGGTTCAGTTAGAAAATTCCAGGTGAGAATGGAAACCTGGTATAGGGCACATGCCCATTCTCTTATAAGTCACTGAGGCCAGAACTGTTTGTTAGAAATAAATTTCTGTTGTTCATAACCCACTCAGTTCATGGTGTTTATTATAGCAACCCGAATGGACTAAGTTAATAACCTTCCAGGGTATTTCTCTCAAAGTGGCTAAATGGAAAGTCTTCAGCAGTCTTTGGAGAAAAGAGCTCATCAGGAGAGATATGGACACAGAGATTTCTGCCCACATCTCTGAGTTGTTTCTTAGAGAATAAGACTCTCAGCAGCTCCAGGCCCCACATCCCACATTCCACAGCTTTACCACCCCACTGAGACTAGAGTTGATCCTATCGCTGGCCCAGCATGGGTAAGATGTCCATCCCTAGAGCAATAACTGCATCCAAAAAGATGACAGCTTACATCTTATTCTCTGCCACTGGCAATGATAGGGGTGAAGTTGATAGGGGCATTCAAAGACAAGCTGAGATGAGAGATGGAGAGATTGATGTATTCTAGTTCTGGTTCCAGGCTCATTTATACCCTTTCTCCCATGTTTCCCTGCTTTTTCCTAAGCTAGTTAGGATTAGGATTGTTTTCTCACATGCAACCTAAAGGGTCTGTAAAGAAAGAAAATTCAATCACATACAGTATCTTATATATTTTAGTAGACTTCGCTTTTTTTGGGGGGAAGGGGTTGTACTCAACATTTTCCTTAAAATATCTTTCTCCACCCTGTTATTGCACCAAGGTTTCTCCTTCCCATGACACCAGTGTCTCCCTCTAGGATCCCTCCACTATTAGCATCAGCAACCCTGGATTTTCTCTTCTCCACTCACTCAAGCAAGACATTTCTCTTTACTCTGCACCCCACACCTCCCCAATGCCCACAGCCTCACCTCACCTCCCTCTCCCCGACCCTTCTCTCTCCTTGCTGACTACTTTTTCTCTTCTTCAAGAAACCAAAGCCCAGCCCCAGCCAATTTGCTCCTATTGAAAGGGACTCATCAGAGCATCTTAACAAAGTGATGCTCTTCCCTACAAAGGAATTTATTTATTAACTGCTTAACTGCTACGAGAATTCAATTTTCTCCATGTTAGAACACTGCAATGTTCCTAGATTGTTCTCCTCATTAACTAAGCTCCCTACTGTAATTTTTAAGACCTAATATCAGCACATATTATTCTAAATAGCTAATTTATATTAGTACTTTTCTTTTTCCACTCAATATTCTGTAGAAACCTAGATACACCTCTCAGCAGAATCTACCACTTATATCCCAAACCGACAAATTGTAATCTGAATATTTGTTTTTTTAATTGAAAACCTTTGAAATTCTACCATTTCTACATATTTTATGATTTAATTGAGTCAAATGTTTAAAATGACTTGTTATTTAACTAAAAAAAATGCGTGTATCATATTTAGCAATCCATTCCTCACTCCCACCTTTCTCTAATTCCCTCAACTGTCTTGGCAACTACTTTGCTGTTAAAATGGTGGTGTGTTTTAACAGCAAATGGTGGGAGATTGGAAAGGAAGAAAGAACAATTCTGTGAAATTATTTCCAAGTTACTGAGAAGTGGAATTCTGGGAGAAGATGATTAATATAGCTCCAGCCTGGGACATAATTCTTTCTCTGAAGGCTTAATAAGAACACTTGAAGATGCGAGATAGTGTTTAAAGAGCCTTCTTTTTGCTTTCACAAAGGAGACATTGACATTTCCTCAATTACCTTGATTGTGTTGGATTAAATATGACCACAAATTATTTGCAGCCCCTTCTATCAACAAATGAAGTCTCTTTCTCCTCCCTTTTAATCTGGGTTGACTTTGTAACTTGCTTTGGCCAATATACTGCAGTGGAAGTGATTTGTATCTTCTCAGCAATGTCTTAAGATGTCTTGCGGTTTCTGTTCATTTCCTCTTGGAATACTCCACCATCAAACTAGAAATTGGAGCCGTCTTGCTAGAAAGGCAACGTGGAAGAGAACTGAGGCCATAAGACACTCTGGCCAACAGCTCTAGCTAACCACCAGGCAGAGGAGTGAGGTTTAACTGGATTTCTAGCTCCGGTTGACCTGCTAGGTGACTGCAGGCACATGAGTAACCTCATAAGTGGACACATCGGAACTGCCCACCTAAACCCATCTTAAACTGCAGATTCATGAACAAATGTACATGTATCTCTAGTAGAAAGGGAAAATGGGTGAGTCAAGACAGACCAGGACAACTGCAGGAGCAATACTCTCTAGTAGGAAAAAAGTGGTGGAATCTAACCAAGAAAGGAAAGAACTAGATGTATGGGAGAGTTCTTTTCACTTGTCCTTCAGAATCTGTACCTGATAAAAGCAGTCATGATGGCATTTGGGGAGATGTGACAGCAAATAAAACTTTCTAACATCCTGGTGAAAGGCTTTCATTTTAATTGAAAAGAAGCTTCTGACACCTATGCCATTGCCCTTGCTGGCAGTTGTGACCACCACCATTGCTGACTTTGAGCATTGCAGTTTCTTCAGATTTGTCTCTTTTCTTTTCTTGTCTCTTATTACAGTTTATTCTCCATATAATAGCCAGGAGTGATCTTTTGAAAAAATAAGTAAGATCATTTCACTCCCCTCATTGAAATCTTTCATTGACTTTCCATTAAATTTTGGGTAAAATCCAGAATCTGCATTTTCATTTTCAAGCTCTTACAGGAACTGGCCAATACTTTTCTCTCTAACCTCATCCTGAACCAATTTCCTCTTCATATTCTGTGTTTTAGACATACCGACCTTTTAGTGTTTCAAAAAACATGTAGAACTCTTCTTTATCTCAGAACTTGGCACCGATGGACTCCTCTATTTAGAAAGTCCTTTTAGATCTTCAGGGCTGAATTTATCTTTTTTGTTTACTCTTTGGTTTTCTTTCTCCCTCTGAACTAGGTAGAAATATATGATGTGCACTTGTGTGTCTTATTGGTGGTGTAGCCCATGTGCCTAGGAGAGCACTGAGTAGATCTCAACAAACATTTTTTAATAGAAAAAAGAGAGACCTCAAAAGTAGATGGAGAAGAAGGTAGCTTGTCTAGGATTAGTTGAGGGGGCATGAGGCTGGGCTACTGTATTCCAAATTACCGACCATATTATCTATCCCATGACTAAGCTTTACTTCATTGTATCTTGAAAGATTTGTGGCCTTAAAGATTTTCCTCTTAAAATGCAAATAACTTTGTGAGTTCATTTCTTAAATCAACTAATATTTTGATTTCTAGTGACCACCCAGGGAGAAATAGGATATAGGATGTGCAAGTGACAGAATAGAAGAGTTAAAAAAAATAAAAGCAGAGCTAAAAGGCAAAGGGTGACAGGAGAAAAAATAAGGGCAAAAAGATGAAAAGGTGGAAAGAGGAGAATTACATCAGAATTTGGTGGGAACAGTTTTGTTTCCCAGTCTACAAAATAGTGACACTGTTGACAACTGGTACTGTATGTTGCCAGGTATTAGAACTTTTTTTTTTTGTCTAAATCAGATTCTCGATTGTTTTTCATGGTTACAAGTAAATTAAGGAAGAAGGGAAAGCTATGCATTTTCAGTTAAAAAAATAAAAGATGGGCCCAATTTCATCTGATCTCGGAAGCTAAGCAGGGTCGGGCCTGGTTAGTACTTGGAAGGGAGACCACCTAGGAAGACCAGAATACATAAAATAATGTATGCTGCTCAGTATGAGTATTTCAGGGAAGGATTTGGTGTCTTATAATGTTGCAGTTACTATGGTGACAATGCATTTTTAATGGCACCATTAAATGGTAATATAACTACTTGTAACTAAAGAATGTGGAATAGTCACAACTGCGTTGTTTGGAGTTTACATTTCTTTTCTCCAGGATGATTTTTTAGTAACTTCAAAATAAAAACGTTGTGTAACAGAACACTACTTTTCTATATAAAGTATGTTCTTTTTAGAAATAGAAAGGACTTTAGAGAATGTTAATTCTCCCACTCCACTCCACTCCAC